>NW_014333982.1:0-44116 GCF_000341935.2 Cephus cinctus | reverse complement strand
TTCTCTTTTCTCGCTGCTCCAGAATAATCTAGTTCTCGTGCACACGTTTTACTCATTTTCTTCTTTCCTTGTTCCCTCAATCCTTACCATCTCTGTTTTTCACTATTTCTTTTTGACAATCTTCGTCTTTTCCCCTTCAACAACATCTTCCCTGCTGCTGCCACCAAGCGTTTCTACTCTATTTTCGAATTTCCTATTACTTCCTATTCTCCATCACTCTCCTCCTAGTATATCCTCAAAAACTAAGTTTTTAAAATGTCTTTTGGAGAAAGAAAAATCCAAAGTGGTAGCGCATGTAACATACCACACGTATATTGTATTGTAGTGATATCTTTTAATATATTTCTAATGGCATTGATATTACTAATCTTTCGCGGACTATATATGTACATCTGTACTTCGTATACTGTATCATTATTGCATTTGTCAAATAAATTATCTTGTAACACTTATACACGTTAATATTATTTTATCCTATGCGAATATCCCAAAGTACGAGTGAGTTCTGGTTCTCTCTGATTCTCCTCGATTATAACAGTATCCTTTTCCTCCTTTTCTTGCCTTATACTGCTACACCTCTATTCGGCTATGCTCTATTTTCTCTGTCATTACTTCCATTCCATCAGCAAGTTGCAAAAAGTAAAGGGATTTTTTGAAAGTGCCCTATCGCAATTTGATCAGTACCAGTCTCTTCCGAGACACAGCTGATTTTCGAATTACTCTCGGAATTATTTTATTCGAAAAAGTTCACTCGTTCTCTCAGAGATGACGCCACATATCTTGCCCAGGAGGTGCTGCCCTCTTATCGGCGAAAATTCGAACTAATGCGAGTTCTTTAATAAGATTTACTCATTGAAATTTCGACGATTGGATTTTTAAATTGAATTCGGAATTATTTTATCCGAGATAGTTCACTCGTTCGCTCAGAGATGGCGCCACATATCTTGCCCAGGAGGTGCTGCCCTCTTATCGGCGAAAATTCGAACTAATGCGAGTTCTTTAATAAGATTTACTCATTGAAATTTCGACGATTGGATTTTTAAATTGAATTCGGAATTATTTTATCCGAGATAGTTCACTCGTTCGCTCAGAGATGGCGCCACATATCTTGCCCAGGAGGTGCTGCCCTCTTATCGGCGAAAATTCGAACTAATGCGAGTTCTTTAATAAGATTTACTCATTGAAATTTCGACGATGAGATTTTTAAATTGAATTCGGAATTATTTTATCCGAGATAGTTCACTCGTTCGCTCAGAGATGGCGCCACATATCATGCCCAGGAGGGGCTGCCCCCTTATCGGCGAAAATTCGAACTAATCCGAATACTTTAATAAGAATTGACCCACTAAAGTTTCAACGATGGGATTTTCAAATTACATTTGGAATCATTCTATCGTAGATGGTAGTATTGATAAAGAAAAACGAAGTCAAGATATGGATAATATGGCAGAGATGGAATGGAAATAATGGCAGAGAGAATGGAGCACAGCTGAAAAGGGGCAACGAAGAATGAGGGAGGAGGAGGAGGAGAAGGACGCTGATAGGATGGAGGAGAGTAAAAGGAGACAGAACTCATTCGTACTCTGGGATATTCGCAGATGGCAAAAGAATATCAACGTGTATAAGTGTTTCAAGATAATTTATTCGACAAATACAATAATAATACAGTATATGAAGTACAGTTGTACATTTATAGCCTGCGAAAGATTAGTAATAAATATGCCATTAGAGATATATTTTAAATATATCACTGCAATATAATATACGTGTGGTATGTTATATGCGCTACAACTTTGGACTTTCCCTTTTCCAAAGGACTTTTTAACAACATAATTTTGAAGGATAGGAGGAAAGTGATGGAGACATACAAGGGAATAGGAGATTCGGAAACAGAACAGAAACGGTTGGTGGCAGCAGCTAGGGAAGATGTTGTTGAAGGGAAAAAGAGGAAGATTGTTAAAAAGAAAGAGTGAAAAAGATAGTTAGTAAGGATCGAGGAAACAAGGAGAGAAGAAGGGATAGAAGAGAGGGTAAGGAGATGAGAAGCTGGCGAGAAGAAATGAGGTTGAGAAGGGAGAGCATGAAAGGAAGCACGGTCAATGTGGAGTGGAAAGAAGAGAAGGAAAATGAGGGAGACGAAGTACTGCAGTTTAGAAGGATGGTCAGGAAGGCAGATAATCAGAATTTAGGTTAGGTTAGATTTTCGCAATAACAATAGACGCAGATAACGTTTCAAAATATTTATTTATATACATATATGCTTCTCTTCCAAATAGTGTTGTATCATGTATAACTTGATCAAACTGAAATTATCAATAAACATCTTGTAAAATTTCATTACAATACAATGAGAGTATTCTATCACATCCAACACAAATTTTACTGTAGAAATAAATTAATACCATAACAATCCTTTCCTCTTGTACTGTCATAGACTTAAAGTTATAAAGGTAATACAAAAATTGGAGTCTGCGTGTAATACACTAAGCAAGCTTATACTTTCTCCTTTTAGGGTAGTAAGGAAGCCATAAAAAAAGCTGTAGAATGAAAAATTTATATCATTAAGAGAAAATATAGTTTAATTCTTTTCAATGTGAGACGAAATTTAACTAATTGCGTCCCAGTGGTAAAAGAAAATAATAACTTGTACATACGATTGACGATTTTGATTCGGAAGTTCTTCGGATCGTTAATTATACCTATTAGATATAACATTTAGGAAATTCACCATTGACGCACTGTTGGTTCAATGCCACCAAAGAGGATAATTTCGTTAATTTTTTTACTCTGTGTTGATACGACACAATGTTGAAAATGTCCATTATAATTCTCGCATCAGCATCCACGATAAACGAACTTACCTTAAGAATCTGAATTCTACCTGAAAGATGTGCTGAATGCTATATTGGTCATAATCAAATACAATTTTAAGTATATAATTTTGACCGCATCTTAATGTAGCATTTAGGACGTACGATCAATAAAACATACAGCAAATGTGCTAGGCGAACAAAAACGTATTATTTGAAGCAATAATTATATCAATAAATAAGTTTTGAGGTCTGCAAAGAGAAAAGATCAAAAGTTAGTGTTGAGTGACAAGGTTAAGGATATGGATAAGGCATTGAGGAATCATTTTGTTTTTTTTTATTTGTACAAGTAGTTCAACTTGACGTTTTAAGAGAATTGTAGGAATATTAGAAATTATAATTTTTATTGCTACTGTTGAAATTGTTATAACATCATGATATTATGCTTAATTCATTTGGGAGATTAGTGACATTTAATAAAATACAAAAATCGTTCCCAGCATGACTTCTTCATGGATAAGGTGAAGTTTGTCACAGAGTACCGAAACAACGAAGCTGCGGAAAAGCTGTTACCTGCATAGAAGGAGCTTCGGATTGACTAACATAAGAAACTCTTTAATATTTTACGTGCGAATAGCGTGACGCTATACGCTATGCATTTATATGCGCGTCATTTGGCTCGTAATCACCTATGAATGAGTGAGTACGATAGAAAGAATGACAATGATCGATTTACTGGATTGGGAGGAAATTAAGGTAGAAGAGATAGGAGCTTAGACTGGATTAGAAGTTTGAAAGAAATAATTGAGAAGTTTAGAACGAATGTGAACAAGTGAAATGCAGGAAGTGCGCGAAGAAATACATAGATTGAACATACACAAGGATTTGGCTACCTTATTGGATTATATATGTGTAAATATTTAATATTAATTTGGGACATAAATCCCAAAGACAAGTTGTCCCAGAGACAAGTACGCCATAGATGTTTTTAAGACCTGTGAACGGAATCGTACTTAATTGTGAATCTTCTTAGATACAATTCGTCTTCGGTCTTACATTGGTCAACATTTCCAGCGAAAAGGTACCGAATTGTCCAGCAGTTAAGCAAAGCGGCTGTTGTGATCTTGCGATACAAAACTTAATAATCGTTTTATCCTCTCTTGACATGTCGTACCATTTGCAATTGTAAAATGCATCGTGTATGTTGACGCTCTGAGAACGCGTTGGAATAAAAGTTTTGTGAATATTGGCAAAGATATAACAGAACGTTGTTCTTACAAGATACCTCTAAATATAAATACTGGCCAACCACGCAATGAGAGAAGAGTACAAAAACAATAAGAAACTCGTACATGATTAAAATTATAAGTTCAAGATCTCTTCCCTGATCCGTGTTGGTACCCTGTACACATTGAACTAATGAATAATACTGTTAAGTAATCAAATAATACATCAAATAACACAGCCCTGTGCAGTCATATTTGTAAAAAAGATTCATAAATACTCACTATTAAATATAGATAGCTAAGAAGGCTTATGAGTATACCTGCACCGACTAAATGACCAAATAAAACAAAACTGAATGCATCTTTATGATCTGACTCATTCTGTGAAAAAAAATGAATTTAAAAAAATTCGCATTATCTTAACACTTAATTAATTATATCACAGAAAGAAGTGCAATTTACCGCAGCAGCCTTATGTGATGCTTAACGAGAGTTCTGATATTGTAGTAGCCTCTATTTTTGTCCAAATTACGTAAACGAATTGCCAGAACTGACAACTGACCGCAAATATAAAAAACAAGCGTAAACATTAAGACGTCAGTCGCAGTATTGCTAAACGCAGAAATAATTGCCGTCGGCAATTCAATAATATATGCAATTATGTAAGACTGCATGCTCTGGACGTTAAATATCACATAAATGTAGTATGGTAATTTGTATGTAGTTGATGCATTAGCACTCTCTGCTAAGATATAATAAGGACAGAGGATCCATTAGTGTTGGATGGACTGACCATGTGTGGTCCTCCGTGTGCACCCTGGATATTTGAAAGTACGGTCGAAATTTCGAATTCAGATTGCTCCCAATCTAAGTAAAAAGAAATCTAAGTAGTAATAAGTTCTCGCGTCAGGGTACAACTGCCCAAGGCGCTTTGAAAAGCAAGCTTGACTCTGAAATATCCAGCATACAGAAGGAAGGCGACAAGAAGAAGCTGCCACAGGGAAAGTTGAAAGTGTTCATTACTCACCAGCTTTAAGTTGAATAACTAGTGGCATCAGATAGTACGTTGGAGCTACAAGTACAACAGACATTATTAGCATTGCCATGAAAAATCTCGACATGTTTATATATATATCATGAATGCCTTTTTTTCTTCAGGAAACATGCAATTGTATTCATTAAAATCAATTATCGCTGCCGACAATATTTTTCCAAATTCGTGATTGTAGTATCTCAGTGTAGCCAACTTGACGATGATCTGTGTAAAGCAGATACTCTCTTGCAGACTCCAGAAAATGTATTCAAGATCATCCGTGTTTCGAAAGAGATCTGCGTATCCGAGGATAACAGCAGCAGCGTAGTAACTGAAGGCAAAAGGGAAAATATCGCACATCCTTTCGAGCTTGAGGCCACACGCCAAGTGCCGAGAGAAGACGTTTGTTCCAATTTATCAATTTTACGGCTGCACTGCAATCGCCCTAAGATAAAGGTAAAGCTAGCCACAGAAATGCAATATTGGATTGAAGAGAATACTATGGGATTGGAGTATGTACGCGTACTTCAGCATACTCGTAAACGTACGCAAAAATGTGCGCTCAAATCTCATGGTTTTTCACAATCCAATAAAGAGTTTCGTATAGCTTATATGTGAAACACAATCAAAATAACATATCGTGACGTGTATCGTGTAATTTGTGGATTATTTCTTGAAAATTTATACAGCTAGTATAAATTGTAAATTATTCATATTTCCGTGTTATTTGTATCAATAATAGTTCACAGAGAAGATATCCTATTGGTATAATATACAATACTCACGCGCACTGTCACCTCGTCCATCTTTGTCGAGAATTTGCGGACAACTGGCGAGCGATTTCTTTTCGTTGGAGTTCTTGAGCTGTTCATCGATTATTCCTTTTATTTCGAGAGACTAAAATTCTACATATAATGTCTTCTACGTGCATTCTTCACGCATGAGCGATATTCAGTTTCATATTGGATTTAATATGTGCATTGCCAATGTGCGTGGTATCTAACGCACCTGCTACGTTACATCCAAGTTTTCTGTTCAGGTTAGAAACTTTTATTTTACTTTGTATCTTCTTTCTTATCCATCGTGACTATAAGAGGTGTTCAGTGAATATACGAGTTTCTTAACGTATTGTATTTCAATAGTGCAAAGTGCGCCGATGAGATTACAGTAGTGAGGATTGGTGTCAGTTGAAACACAGTGTCCAATTAAATAAGACTATTTAATACGTCATTTATTGGTAGTGAACAAATTATAATCAGGTGATCAGTTGTTATGTTGTTGTAAGAAGAAAATGACCAAAACTTGACAAGACATTCTGCGAGGGGCATTGACTATATTAATTAAAATATAATTGTTTTGCGTCTCAACCGACTTCAGTCTTCCTCTATGCCTAGAGATTTACTAATTTGTAAGACGTATCGTAAAAAAGAAATAAGACTGTCTTACATATATGACTTGGTAGCAGAGAAGACATAAACGCGTCAGCACCGCGTAATTGATGTACCGATGAACTTTATTTGTATGACATCCATGATTACATAAATCATATTCTATATAATAATCTTCGCTGGATTTTATTCTGTTCGGCGACACTTCGGACCTCCTCGATCGGATATTTTATGAAAATTATGATTTTCAACAGCCTTTATTTTCTAAGGCATCGCCGTGCATCCATGCTTCATCATCCATAGACTCTTTGAGGTGCGAGACAAGTGAAGGTATTGAATGCTCAGTGAAAACTAATTTATTTAATCAAGGGGTTACATATCTCAAGCCAAGCGAAAAATGAGCCACTTTAGGGAATTTTTTGTCAAGGGTGTTAATATTGAAAATAAAATAAAATAAAAATTACACATTTTTTATTGATTCGTTAACTGCTTAAAAAAAATTTGTTATATAACTTTTTCACACATTTATCCTTTTGTTGTTCACACTCTCCCCAATCATGCAGTTGGAATATGGCGTTACTGTTTGCATGATTTTTCGTGAAAATATTTTTTTTCAATCACAATACATTCGTTTTTTTTGAAATTCAAAAATTCCCCGGGACAGACTATAACGACAATAGTACTTTACAAGAGTTGTATAGTCGAAAGTCCTTCGTTGCGAAGTTCCTTCGCAATTTCGTATGAATATTTCGTGTTGATTATAAAGGGGTATGATTCTCTTTTTTTGAATTAATAACACACATAGATTGAACCACGAAATTAAGGTTAATGTTTATTAGCTCATATGGGAAAAGCCTGGCGGCATAAAAACCCACATCTATACGAGAATAATAATTTCATGATATACTGATCCACGCGTTAAATTAAACGTACAATGCGCGTTTGTTTCGCACTATCGCAATCACACGCATATTATGTTCGGGTGCGTCGTTCTTATGCTAGAAAGGATCTTGAGCTGTTGCCGTCCTTCGGTAAAAGTTATCGACTGTTAAGGATCCGAGAATCTAGAGCCGGTGCCGTTCTCGGGATCTCATTAACAACGTATGGCTTTCGTCAACTTCGCTAAGTTGGCTGCGTATATATATATGTTTGAGGCCTATCGCGTAGTCTCAACATCTTCCTGTGTCGCTCGGCGACCACCAGCACCACCGTCACCGGCGCTACTAACACTTTCACTAACATCTTCACGGCGACGATCACCACACGATCCGCGAAAAAACTGCTTTCCTCTTGATCACGGTGGTCGCTTTTATGCCATGTATTTCCAAGCTGTTTATTTCGGGCACGAGTACCTTCCGTCTCTAACCAACGACGACAATATCAAAAAACAACGTAGACGACGTTGGTGATGATAATAACGACGATAATGAGGCTTATGATAATAACACTGACAATGTGGAGTACTGCATAGCAGTACCAGTAACAGCGCTACCAAAATACATTTTTTCATTCACCATACAGGAATATTTTGGAATTTTACATATTCATTCAGTCAAAAAGATGGAATCATGCAGACACTAACGCTGTGTTCCAACTGCAGGAGTGAGAGAAACCTAAACAAGAAAAGCAATTAATTTTTGAAGATTTCGTTTAAACAGTTAAAGGATCAATAAATAATGTGTAGTTTTTAATTGTTATGGCATACGCCACATTGTGAAACACATTTCCCCGACTCATTCAGCAAGCATTTCGCAATGATACCCAGGCTAAGGATCACATCCTATCACTCGACATACCTTGACTCATCCTAGACCACATTACGAATCCCTATCCTATTATACATATATCAAAGTGCATTTTCGCAACCTTTGACACGTCTACCCTAAAACCGATATTTCCCTACCCCTCTAGCCTGCGGATTTTCGACTGTATCATACATCGGAGCTGAATGCTCGACATGCTCAGTCTTACTCTAAACTCAGCGACTGTCACATAATGTTATTACAGTAAAGATCTTGCTGAAACATAATTCTCTACGAAATAAACCCTTCGAGGTCAAAACTCCAAGTGTTCCTGCTTATTTCTTCCGAGGAAAATCTCCCTTCGAATATCATTCGAAATCCGAATCCCGAGGCCTGGGTTTCACGCTACGAATAGTTTGTCCTAAAAGCCAAACTATAACAGTAATTTATTTAATTTTTAATATTAACACCCTTGAAAAAATTTCCTAAAATAACACATTTTGTAGCTCGGCTGGAAGTGTGTAATCAGTTAATCTTTAATGCTCGAGTTAATCCTTTAATAAGTCAAAATTCATGAAGTCGATAGAATTACATGAATATAATTTTTTAATAAAAAATCGGCACATGTGTTTACTAAAACTGCATGATTCTGCATTCATGACAGTGTGAGCTACAGGAAAGATCGCAAAACGGATAAATATGCCATTGCCGTTTTTAAAACCTGTGTGAAAAATGATTTTAAAGTAACGTTAAATGTCACAATAAATAAGAGTCACCATTATTGCTTCTTACTTACGTCAGTTAATGTACTTAAGCAAAAAATTCCAAATTTGCCAGATGTCAAACAAAGCGGCTTTTGCGATCGTGACATACAAAGAATAATTAGTCTCGCATTTTCCGTTGGCATATTGTACCAATTACAATCATACCAAGCTTCGTAGACTCGGGTACTCTAAATTACACAGTAATGGAAACAAAATAAAGTAATAAACGTTAATTGGCTATTAACAGAAATGCAATACCTCTTGAACGAGACTCTCGCCAACAGTACAATGTGCATAAAGCACAAGAAGAACCAAAAATGCAAAAGTTAAAAATGTGGCAAGATCGGCATTTTGTCCGTGTGCAAAATTCTGCATTAATATGGCTCAGTGTTATCAAAAATTATTATAACATAAAATAATACAAAAATTTGTAATACCGTTAAAATTTGATATCCGAGCACACAAACCAAAGACGTTGCACCTACAAGGTGCCCTAATAAAATGGCACTGAAAGCTTTGTCTATGGTTTGTCCCATTCTATAATAAATCAAACTTCACTTATTCACTGGTTATGTTTTTAGGTTATCCAATAGTCAAACTCACCGCAAAAGTCTCTGATGAGTCACCACGACGTCCTTTATATTCTGACTACATTGTGACGGGTCGCTATTGATACTGCTAATTCGTAACGTGAGCACAGACAATTGTCCGCAAACATGAAAAACCAGCGTGACCATCAGACAATCTGCTGCGCTCTGACCAAAACCACTCACAAAGACAAATGGAAGATGAGAAAGATAAGTTATCATATAAGTATGCGTGTCATTGACATTGTACAGTAAGTAAAAACGGTACGGTAATTCAAAAGTTAACGTTGAATTGGTACTTTCGCTTTCGATTGGATCTATAAGAGTGATAAAAAAAAAATATTTTTTTTGCGTTATCCAGAGTATGCAAAAAATTTAAGCAGTTATTTACACTGTTTACTTATGCACGTCCATTACTGACCATTTCCCAAATTTCCAAGTATAGGCTTCAAGTAATACGAGGATGCGGTTAGTGCAACAAACGCCATTAAAAGTTTCATAAACGTCTTAGACTTTGAATTATACGATAAAAATATTTTTTGCTCGTCGACGGATCTGTAATTGTGAGCTTGAAAATCCTTTCTCATTTCCATTATTAATTCTCCTAATTGACGATTGTATACTCGCATCATGAGCATGCGGATAAAAATTTGTGAGAACGCCATGTTCTCAGTTAGGTTCATGATTACGTGCTCGAGATTTCCGATAAAGAGAAATAGATCTACGTATTCCATTGTCATGTGATACGCAAAATAACCGAAGTTTATCCAGAACCAAATATCTCTGGGCTTTTCCGGCCAAAATCCGAGCATCGCGAGAAGCCAATGATTCCAGGTCATAATATTTGCGGCGCGATCGAAGTCATCTTGTCCCTAATTAAATAATTTCTCTAGCACAGTTAGTGGTTTAGTAATATACAATAATTAAAAAAAAAAGCTTTTAATATACAACTCGAGAATAATATAACAATAAAATTAATTTAATTGAAAAGTAATTAATTCACGTGGAGTATTCAAAGTGCAATTTTCAAATATTTAACGTCAGTCTAATTCACACTCACGTGCATCGTAAAGGCAATTGTTTTATGTGTCCAGTTCACTACGTGGTAAACTGTAGAATAACCAGTTGCAACGGTGCAAACAAATTGTCAGAATCCTCCTATTGGTCATACGATGCTACCAGTGTCCAATCAAAATCCAAGCATTGCAAACAATTTCCTTTCGAATTTAATGTGCATATTTCATATGCACCTGCTACTGTCTCCGGCTGCGGTGCTGCATGCATAATATTTCTCTTTTCCCAGTGAAAGCAATTTCTGTGGATGGTCGATAGATAATGCGAGTAATGATACCTTTATATGCTAAAAATGTCATGCGGTAGCAAAACTGAAATTACGCGAAAACTTGGTAGGCAACTTGCAGTACAGTGTAGCGAAACATGTGCAGTGCAGTTACACCAATCAATCTTACATCATCGAGACACTACGATTCACTGATATTTTCATTGTGCCATTTGCAAATACAAAATATAGTCAGTGATCTGAAAGTGCGCTTTTCTTACGTAAGAAATATAACCAGTCTTATAAATAACAACTACGCGATATCCACGAATATTTACACGTACGTGACTTTTACGAAAATTCTTTAAAAAGGTGCTGTACTCATTTCAGATTTTATGCGATGTGTGGCTACAACATGGAAATCATCATTTGAAATCTTATTACTGTGGCAACACGGCAATACAAAGATATGGAAATGAGTTATTTATTTCAATTCAAATTAATTGTGATATTTACCAAAATTTGATTTGACAATGAAAGGTGATTTCAACATTTATATAAATTATTATATATATATATTATATTATAACAATAGTATAAAATAGAAAATGAATATCATACTTGTGCTCGGTGTTAAAAATCCATTTCGATGAGGTAGGAATAATTTGTCAATGCAAAGTATTATATTTTGACACCAGTTAACACATGATGGTTCCAGCGACGAACATCACGACTGTTATACGCCCAAATTTTATTACATGCACAGATTACGAATTTTCGTCCATCTTCACTTATTCTCCAGAATTAAGTCCTAGTCTTGTACATTAAAGATAAACAAAGCAATTTTTCAAATTGCAGATTAGCATGCATGATTATTACTTTTAATCGGTACCACAGTAATAATTTTATCATTGATGTAGTCGATCATGTATAAAAATTGTGACGTTAGGTATATGGACCAGCAAATGCATCCATAAGTAATCGAACCAGTAAATGAACATGTTTTAAAAAAATTTACAATTCCAATGTGAAAGTTCATTTACTAATGCGACATCTTCGTTAATTCATTGGCGTAGTCCCACACCAAAGTTACGTCATATGAGTGTATAGATATATGTAGAACAGAGATGCAAATTATATTATTACCTTCGAGTAAATATTTAGATGAAGCGAGTATTAAATATGTTATACGATTCTGTGATCCTTTTGTGATAATTATTAAAATTTCATACGGTGGAATCGTTCGGTACGATTGCGTGACGAAGTAAGACCAATGGGGATAGTTCGATGAGTTGCATCGATCATGAACTCTTGAACAGTGGAGGCGTAGTGCACTGTGAAACCTGGTTCGTGCAACATAAGGCTTCGATAGTCTTGAAACAGTTAATAAAACTTACACGCAGTTTCGTTTAAGTCTTGAAACACAATTTTTCGTGAATGCTCGATGAAATTTGTAGCACTGTGATAAAAGTAATAAGTGCGAATATGTGCCTTTTCATATAAAATTTCCGTGCATGGTGAAATATTATTTTTTATCAAAACAATGCTGGACACATGGAAGATAGAATTATGGTAAACCGTAAAGAAATAATATACTATAGCTTAATACTCATGGTTTCCGGATGGAAGCCGCGTCCGTGTTCAGCTTTGTGCCCACGTTTCGCAAACGTTTCGTAGGTGATCAGCTGATCAATTAAACAGTTTGTAAACGGCTGAAGCCCTGGGACCCTATTCTCGAAATCGTGCCATAATTGTGGCATGCCACTCGAGTACTTTCCGTTATTACCGTGATGGCGCTGGTAGGCAATTTTGAGATTAAATAGGACTGAGGCCCGTTTTCTTCGACGCGGTTCAATGTATAAACACGGTTTAACTGTGCTATTAGCCAATGAAACACTTGTATTTTCAAGATAAACGGAGCTTATCTATTGAACCGCGTCGAAGGAAACGGGCCTCGGTCCCACTTCAACTCAAAATTGCCTACCAGCGCTATTACAGTTATAACCGGAACTACTCAAAGTGGCATGCCACAATTGTGACACGATTTCGAGAATAGGGTCCCTGATCCGATCAATATCGGAGTCTCCTAGCCCTGATGATGCAAACTGAAACGTTTGTGAAACGTCGGCACAAAAATGAATATGGACGCGGCCTGCATCCGGAAACCACGAGTATTAACAATAATATTGGCTGCGAAAGCCTAAAATCTCATACTACAGCTTAATTTGAATGTTTAGAAATTAATAAAGGATTAGAGTACATTGAGAGAGACAAAAAACGTGGACTAATTATATGACAGAGTAAATATGTTTTGTCTGTGTTGTATGAGACAGTCCCAGGAGAATGATTATAGATAGATTATTGCCAGACATATTCGAGACGTACCTGATATACTGCAATCAGACTGCAAATGTTTACTTGAGCGACGATACTTATTTCATTAGACAAAACGGATGGTAAATTTAGATATTAAAAATTTAAGAAGCTTTTATAAAGTCTTTACCATTATTAATATAAGTGTTACAGTGTATCAGAGATTTACGTGTGTTTCGAAGAAAATTTTTCTTTCGCTAAACAGATAGTGACTGTCCGAACGAAACCTTAATTTGATATAGCTTTCAGACGCGATAATGAAAAACGCTATATTTGAAGAAACAAATTGATTGAAAATTGCCCATTCGCATCATTTCACATCTATTTTTAAATTATGTTTTGTACACTTTTCTCTATGCATTTTCATCAATTATACGACAGTACGTAACATGGATACATAAGCGATGGATGTTTTAATGACCTGGAAAATAAAAATTCAATAATTGTACAAAATGAAAATGCATTTCGTGGAAATTCCAACAAAATTTCCAAGGACGACTCACATTGCTGAAGCTGTCTAAAGAAAATACGTAAAATTTCGCAGCTGTCAATTGTAAAGGCCTTTGTGCACATAACATGCACATTATTAAAGCTTTTTGGTAGATCAGTGGCATACTATACCATGTGCATTGAGCACACGCTTCGTGTATCTTTGTACTCTATGTATAATAATTCGGTTATTGTCATAGAATAATCATACAACGTTTGACATTTTTTACCTCGTGTATCAGACATTCGCCAACGAAGCAATATCCGTAAAGCAATAAGATCATAGAAGATGCATACAGCGCAAAGCAGCATAATGTTGATATGTCAGCTAAATCACCACTATTCTAAAAATAATTATACAAGCTGCTTATAGGGTAACTCGAATGAAGTAAAAAAAGGGAGATTTAAGATTAACAGTATGTTGGTTTCAAAGAAAAGCAAATGTAAAAACAGGCAAAAAATTGCCTGCACCATTTAAAAATGTTATACAATTTATGGAGGTAAACGTTGATGTAAAATATATAATGCAAATCATGATTCTTGAAGAATAATAAACAATTTTTATAATGAAAGACGCATACCGCTATAATGTTATAGCAAGTGAGGCCGAGAATAACTGTAGTTCCTGCTACTTCTAAAAGCAAAACGAATTGAAAAGTATCGTCCAAAGATCTAGCCATCCTGTCAAAGTCAAATGGGATACCATTATTTGTTATTCTCATATTTTGCAATTAACTATCATCTTACCTAACGTATTTAACATGTTTCTCGATTAAACTTTTAATAATTCGATTTTCATGCTCAGGTAAATTTCCTCTTAAATGTTGGATTTTATATGATACAATAGCTAACTGACCACAAACGTGAAATATAAGAGTGACCAGTAAGCAAATAGTTGCCCCCTGACATGCAATAATATAAACCATTGGATATTCAAGTATATACAGAATTATGTAAGTATTAGGACTTGTCAAATTGAAAAATAATTTTGTTCTGTACGGAAGAACAAAAGAAGTTGTCGTTTCGTTGTTCCACACTAGTGAAAATATTTATAAAATTATTTAACTTCGTGGGACACGACACACGTCATTATGTCTTTAATATACGTATAATTTTACCTGAGAATAGATATGTTTCTAATCCTTTGAAGAAGTATACGTGAACAGCGAACACCACACATGACATTGTTATTTGATAGAAAATTTTGCCTCGCTGATAATATTCCAGAAAGCATTTTTTCTCTTCCAGACTCCCAAACTCTCCGGCTGTGATATCTTCTTGGGCGTCAGTGATCAAACGTGCCAGTGGTTCGCTGAATCGAAAGAGCAGCAGCTTCGCAAGTATCAAGCTTTGTATCACGCTGTCTGAGAGATTTAACAGCATTTGTTCCAAATTGCCGAAAACTTCATACAGATCCACATACAGGAGGCTGATATTCAAGGTAAAGAATGACATCCATATGGAGAATCTGAAATAGGCTGGTTCTAGGGGCCAGTTTCCACCAATAGACAGAAATAGTTTGTTCCATTTAAAAACGATTTTAGGTATATCGTTATTATCCTGAAATAAATAAGATTTCTGTTTTTCGTAAAATCAAATTCAATTTCGTATCGCGATTATCGTTATGAATCGATGCGTGATGATTAATGAAAAATGAAGTAACAAAACATAGTACGAAATGGCAAGTACTTTAAAAAAATATACATGGTTAACAATGATGATTTAAAAAAAAAGAATTCCAAAATTTCAATTAATGAATCAGACCTAAATAATGAATCAGAGTTTATCATTAGGTTTTCTAATTTCGAAATACCCTATTATTGATTTCAGATATTTCAAAATCCTAAAGACATCGTTAGTTGCGTGTTAAAGTGTAGAAAGAAATTTGAATATCATATTAATGGACTTCAAATAAATTTATGTCAAAAGTCAAACTTGCACATCATTATATTTCACGTTTGGATAAATTCAACAAATCTCTGGATGATAACTGAAGCGATTCCTCTCCACTCTTACATTCATTACGATGTTTGTTCTTTCTGTAGGAAATTTTCTTGGAGACTAATTCAAAAGTTCTCAGATCGATCGCGCTGTAGTTATTGTCTCTAGAAAATTGCTAGGACGTACCGACCACCTTTATTTGAAAATTAATGTTTGCATTACATATGCATTTCTTCCTTTCATATATGAAATACGGACGATCGATCTTATTCTTATATCTTATGCTTGCGATACGACCATTATCGTGATTTAGTTTGTCCGCAAAGCGATCTGAATTGCTCAAAAGAATTTATTCATGACACATTATTTTTTATTAGACGTACCAGTGGTTCAAGCGTATGGCGTCATTTGTGGTTTTGCTATTCTAGAGATACAATGCACACGACACTTTCATATGATATTTCTCCTTGGACACGCCTTGTGAAACATCGGTTGCACAATTAATTTTTAATGCTTGGGGTACGGCTCGTCGTATACAGACATATTAATAAATATATCATAACAATTGCACAGTCACTTCGTACAAGCACTCAATTTTCACATTTCACATTAAATTTCGTGCTACTAAGAAATAATGATGTGACATAATTATACCAACTGCGACAAATGGATGAAGTACATATGCTAAACCGCTAAGGTAATAATCACAGAGTTATTAACATGCGTTCATATAATTGCACATAGTAGTTATACAATCGTACAACACGATAACACTACAACATATTGATAAGGTTTTCTGTACAACGTTATAATTTATATCTGGACGTTATGAATGTATCTGTATAATATTGATAAATTACGTGCAACGCAATCTTAAAGAAAATCCACTATTTATTTATCGTAATGACAAAATTGCATTACGAAAAATATGTGAAATGACGCGAATTCGTATTGGTGGATATATTTGATCATGAGACAATAAGATAAAAACATGATGGTTGGGATGCTCAAAGTGAGGAGTTTGAAAACTCTACGCACTGATCCACCAAGCCATCTTTGTAAATACTCTGATTGATAATTATTACAAATAAGGACAATAGATAAAAGCATTTGACAATGATATAGAAAATATGTTCAAGCAGAACACGATTGGATATAGTATCCATATGTTTTGAAATATTTTGACGTGTTTAGTAATAAAAATAAGAAGAATTGACGATATAAGGACAATTACAATTAAATTTTATTTTATATGTCAATAATATTAAATTTCAACAATTCTACTTTGATTACGTATTAATTTGATGATTTTTTTCGTTCACAGTCATGAGTTTTATCTATGGAAACATTTAATGAATCGAAACTCGAAGTTAAATACATACATCCAATGCCAAGATAATTAAGAATCGATGTATTCCAAAAAATTCAACAAATTGCATCAACTGTAAGGATCAAGCGATACGGTACGGTGTAATGTAGATAGGATACATTTCTTATAGGCTTAAATCCAGCAATTATTAACAAAAAACATGAATTACATTTTTATTCAAGGTGAATTTGACATTCCACTTTGAATGGTCAGAGCGTCATTGTACGTGTCCTTCGTGTAATATTAGTAAGTTAACGAAGTCGCTATCAGGCTCACAATACTGAAAGTGCAATGTCAATTTCAATTTGATAAGATATCACATTTTTACAAAATTTAAATTTTTTATTTGCTCCCTTGCTGGTTCTAAACTCATAATAATGCTGTCTCCTGATTTATTTGTATCATGATTTTATAAGCTTTACTTTAATTCTCTTGACTTAATTTACACACGCGGATTTTTTGGAATATATTATTATCATGTATTACTATTGTTTCCGAGAAATGGTTCGTTACGTGCATTCAGTCGGACATATGAATAAGAAAGTCTAATCATTAGAAAAGTGAGAAAAACAGATAATTAAGTTATATCTTTTTTAATGCTCATAAACACAATGATATTGCTCAACATTATTATTTAGACAATCTGTAATGCCATTCATCTATTAATATCAATATATTAAATAAATGAACAATGAATTGCTTCTAATTGAATCATGAACTTTGCAATTATGCACTTGGAAAATTTGACGTTAATCAAAGTAAAAATGATTGTTATCGAATATGCCAATACCTAAATTACAATGATCGGTCATACTTACGTGCATAACAGATTATAAATATCCATATACCACTAGCTTGGTGACGTATAATAATAGTAATTTGTTGAAAAATTGCATCAAGTTCCATGAATAGTATTTAGGCCACATCTTAATATTCCATTTGATATCGAATCAATCCATACATTTCCATCGATGCTCAAGTTCCTGCTTCCTAAATTGCTGTTTATTTAATTAAGATATGTTTGGAAAACGTCGTTGCATTATTGACATTAAAGACAAATTGAGTTTTATGGTAGAAAGAACAGGGAAGAAAAAATAATGATTGTATTTTCACAAAAATTCTTATACTGACGACTATGTATTTAATGTCGAAACTGTACTTAGATAATTAAATAAATCCGAAGCAACAGTGAATTAGCAGATATATGAAAACGAATGAAAATAAATAATCATTATTTTTAAATGGCTACAGTCCCAGCAACGAGAATATCCATTTGTTCCACGTTAATATTTCCACATCACGCAACATATCAATCGATATGTATATTATAAGTAGCCTCTGTATATTATTTTTTTTAAAGACGAAATATGTTTTAGTCATCGGATGTCACTGATTTTTGGCGAAGCAATACGTCGAACGGCTCTTCGCTTAACGGCTTTTACTTGTTAGATATTTAGATATTGAAAATGCTCATTTCCGTTCAAAGACCCAGAGGAAACTGAGAAGCTAAGGCGCCTTTAGCTTGCCAGCGAAAGAAATTTATCATGCTGAATTTCTATCGAGTGGAAAGTCATGCGTGTAAATTACATAGGGTATTAATTACAATTGTTTTTACTTAGAATCAGTAATTATGCATTCTGCATTGGGAACATTGGAGTATATTAGCTTACCAATGTGTATAACATATGAGGGCTTTTCTAAGCCAGCACTCCCGGAATTAAGAAGTCTGGGCGGATATGGCATAAGAATAATTAATCGGCATTGAATCCGTTGCTTTTCTTGTCAAATAGGGCAAACCGGAAAAAAAATTGTATAGCATGTAGAAACAGTGCGCGATCGAAGATAGATTATACTTACAGCATACATCTATGACTTTCAAGAACGTATAATAACGGGACATTACTGTCAACAAGTTAGGCATGTAAAATTGTATAGTTTACATGCTACTTCTGGTAATGAAGTATAGTGAAATAACCAGGTTAATACTAAAGTCGTTGCGTAGCTTGATATTTTTATATGAATTTTCGCAATACCGATAGATAAGCTGCAGAACTTTTGATTACCTAAGAAAATGAGAATTTCAATGTATAAACATATGGAAGATGATATAAAAATTATTAAGAGGGAATGACTATAGGAGGTTATTCGAAAAACAAGAGTGATTTTTGGAATTTCTTTTTTTAAAAACACTAAAACAATCGGTAAACAAATTCTAAAAATGAGATGGTTGCTTATCGATGTAAATTGGCACAATGGTTTCAGATAGTAAAAAACAGATGATATGAAAACCACGTACACGGAACCTTTAACAAATTTACATGATACAGCATGATATTTGATAAATCCCAACTTCTCATCCGACATGATTAATTTCTGTTCAGCGTAGTCTTCTTCAATAGTATTTAAAAGTTTACTCAATTTCTTCGAGTTCAGGCGATACGAAATTGTTTTACAGAAAATCATCGTCATTATTGCACTCTCGGTCAGATTAGCAACCACGTGTACCAGATCATTAATATGCATAAAAAGATCGGCATATTGTAAACAGCAATGACAGAACAAATATATCAAGAACACGAGTAAAATACGGTCAGTTTGTTCCGTAGGCCAGAGTCCGATAAGTCTAAAAATGTGTTTGTTCCAAGTTAGAAGTTTTTCAAGATGAAAAGAGCAGTCTACCTAAAAACAATTTTTTTTTTCACGAAAATACACTAGTTTCTAGCTTTATAAATTTGCTGTATGTGATATATTTATGCAACTACTAGTACTTGCATGGTTGAATGTTTCACGACAGATGATTCTCAAGCTACTGATCCGAGGAAGCTTGACGTATGATCGATAGACTATAGATAATGATAGGTTGGTACATATAATGAGATCCAATCATGTAAACTATCCTATTCAATTATTCTCGTCAGACTGAAATTATACAGTCCAGTAAGTACAGACGTGTATAATAGGAAAATAGGATAGAGATTTTTACTTCGGCTTAAAATAAAGCCCGATGCATTTGTCATGTGACAATCATATTGTTTTATCCAAGCTATACATTTTATGCATTTTTACCGTCACTAAATGAATTATCAGTCATAGACTTATCCTGAATAATCTCATACTTGTAGAATTTCCTCTACAGAAATTTTCGCAAGATTGATACCATAGAAGTTTTTATCATCTTGGAATAATAGAATTTCCATAACATTAGAAACATAATTATTGTGGATTAATATACGAAAGAATGCGAATACGAAATACTGAATCGAGACAGCACAGCTCATATCAACGAAGCTATTTAATGAAAATGCATAAAGTCTTCCGGCTGTTAATATCGGAGCCGTTTGTGCTCGTGACATGTAAACAAAATAAATTTCATATACACTGACGGTAGATTCTATTATTTGCAATTGTAAAATTTATCAAGAAAGCTCGTGCTCTAAATACAATGGTATAATTAAAAATTATAAATTTCTCTAAAGAAAACGTATTCACTATTAGATACTAGAAACAGATATACTGTAAATCATTTAAATATACACATATATGTACCTTCTTCCAGTAATGTACTGTAGACTTCCAGTTATTGAAAGCTTGATAACTGAACGCTTCTCCTCCGATTCTTTGCGTCTCTTGCATTTTGGAGTATTCGGAATTTATCCCCACTGTCAACTACCAAGCGTACCGGTGTACAAGGGCGGAACGACTGCGTGTTTGAAAACAAGTAAGGACAACGAATTCTGCTAAAAAAAAACTTTTAAAGAGTGCGGGTTCTTGTTAAGTAAGCGTTCTTTTTTCAAATCGCCTTTCCCAACAGCCTGGAAAAAACGGTCACTTAATGAGAGACTACTGTATACGTGTTGTGAAAACGTATGGATATAATTCTTCGGTGGTAAAATCAATTTTTGTAATATCAGTGCTGACGTTAAGGCTGGTAAAGTAATTGTTAGAAATGTTACTGTAAAAGTGACCGAATGGACAAATTGTGGAAGTGCACTTTCGAATTAATGACATAGGCTCTAAATCAAGTAGACAACACTGGCGGAATAAAGACATATGATTATGCATAACGAGATAGAGCGTGTAATTGCAGCGTAATATTATTATTGAAATTATTTCACGAGATTAAATTATATTTTGTATTTCTCGTGCAACAACGAGTAATTAAGCGTGCGAATTTGCATTCTGAATATGTGGTCGATCCACGAGTAAAATATCACATCTAGGCTTATGTTGAATATCGCAGAAAGATAGTCTCAGAAAGAGATTTTAGTCGTGCACGAGCTATGCCTGGATACTATAAACTTTCTTTAAAATCATGGACTTATTCAAGTGCATTCACATTTATTGCCATTGACTATCAAAATTTTGTCTAAATACGTGATGAATGTTCTATATGAACTTTCGAAGTACGGACAAATAGGCCATCGATGTTTTCATAACCTGGAAACACGAAAGATCGGAGGGATTAAACTGATTGGAAGTAATTCGTTAATCAAAATTAATTATAACGCCTTACGACTTACACTCGTGAAATTTTCCAAGGAAAATATGAAGAACTCTCCAGCAGTTAATACGAGAGGCCTTTGCGATCGAGTGACGCACATGAGAAATAATTTTACGTTCACCCTCGGTTCGTCGTACCATTCATAATTGTAAAATGCATCGCACAAGCTTTTGCTCTTGAGAAAATATATCACATTAAGAATTATAAACTAACAATTGAATTAAGTATCATCTTAATGCACGTTACATATTTTTCAGAGAAATACCTCATTCCTAAGACATTCGCCGATGTAACAAAAACCAAGAAGTTGAAAGATCACTGTAACAGTGTATAATAAGAATGCCAAAAAATGTCCAGTTTCATCTAAGATAGGAGTCTGCAATGCAAGAAATAATAATTATTTTATTATCATTTATCACTATCATAGTGCTTCTAATTAATCATTCTGTAATCGTGTAATATTACCGCAATAATGTTATAACCGCCTAAGCACAGAAGCAAAGTAATACCAATGAGTTCCTGCAGTAAGAATGTAGCATACGTGGAATTTAAATTCATGCAGAGACTGAAAAAAACATTCATAGCAAAATTAGCGTGACAAACCTGTATCTTTTCATCAGGAAAATGAGATGTAAAAATTACTATTGACATATTACTTTATCAAACGACGATGCTTTAAAACAATTTGTTTCAGCTGGTGATGTATAGTTTCTGGATTTTTTATCAAGTTTTCCACTTGACATGTCAAAATTGAAACTTGTCCACAGATATGTAGCACCAATGTTATCAATAGACAACTAGGACCAGCATATCCGCATGTGACCAGCGGAATCATAAATATTTCACAAGCATATACTATGTAATATGTTCTTGCTTCAGTCAGGTTAAAGAACAATCGGATATGATATGGCATCAAGAAGGCACTTGAAGAATTTCCTGTGGCTTTAAAATGAGCAATTAGTGATAAAAATGTCAGCGCTGTTTATTAACCTTTGACGGTCACACTTCAGTAGAATTTCCATAAGAATAGGTCGTTACGTTGGGGTCACTGAGACCCCACGTGACCGTTAAGGGTTAACGTGGATTTAAAATTCTTACAATCATTGTCTGCCAATGCGTGTCCAGTCAATGGACGAATGTAAAAGAGTACAGCAGTAGCTCCGCACACTATGGATATACACTGAACAATAGTCTTTGACAATGAGTTATATTTCAAAAATATTCGAATTTCTTTTCTTGTTTTGTACAATTCATTTGAGTAATCTTCCTGAATATTCTGTATCAAATGAAGCAATGGTCTCGTATTAATTCTGTATATAGCCATTTTAAAAACAATCATACTGAACACAATGGTTTCTGTTAAATTTGCGACAACATAATTCAGGTCGGAAATATATTCCAGTAAGCCGGCATACTGCAAGAAACACTGAACTGTCACGTAGGTAAAGAAAAACATGAATTTTACGTTATTTAGGTCAAAGGGCCAAAGTCCTAGGAAACGGAGTAACCGATTATTCCACTGTAAAACTTTCGTGGCCCCGGAAATATCCATTTTGAATGCCCGTAAAAATTATCAATATCAATTGATGTTAAAGTGAAATCAGTCGATAAAGTCTCGTGTCTCAAATGAGATTTCATGAATTACACAGTGAGACTGATAGAATATTTTTCACCAAACACAACAAATCGAATAGAATCTGCACTTGTCACATTGACATATTGTCTCGTCAAATATTTGAAATTGCAAATCAGAACTTGTTTCAGAAGAGACGTTAGTCAGAAAACCCGATGCAAACTGACGGGTAAATTTTTTTCCAGTTCCTAAAATAAACTAGGTCTTTGCTTTGATCCACGAAATATGCGTTGATTGGTAGACCACCACTGGAACTATGCAATTTTCATATGTAATAAATAAGTATCCCGAAACCTCACGTCCAGCTCACCCTAAATCTGAAGACGTAATAAGGGGTTGCTTCATGTGAATTAACCTTTATTTAAAATTCCACACGTGTATCATGCTATGTAGATAATGATACCTTATTGAAATCCTCGGTTTTATGATTCATCCCTCCGAAGCGACTGGAGGGAAACTATTCAGTCGAAATTCAATGATACCTTTACGTGGCATTTATGTTCTATGCACTTGTAATGAGGAGAAAAATTAATGCACGATGGGTGAAACGTATGTCATCATTTCACTGTAATAACATGTAACAGCTATTTGACAAAGAGGGACACTTTGTCATCGTACAAATAATTAGATTATAGTACTTTGCGATACGAGTGCGAGAAAGCGAACTTTATAGGCAGGCGGTGAAGTTGGTCGCACCAGCCGCACACGAGTAACACAACGACACGAGCCGAAGGCGAGTGCTGCTTCTTTTACGAGTGCGGCGCGTGTGACAAACTTCACGACCTGCGTATAATGTTCGCTTTATTGTACCAGTATGAACCGTATGTTTACCAGTATAACCAGTATGCGAAAAATGAATCTATCCCTGGAAGAAGAGAATCAGATGTATTTATCGTTGTCACTAAAAAATTCAAGACACACGCTAAATTTTATAACGTGAGTTCTAAACGTCTGTACATAACATTGAACACAAGTAGGCCTTCGGCATCATACTCACGTCGCGTAGAACATGTTGAAATTTTAAGAAATGGTCCGCTCTGTGAATTTCCTGGATTCTCTAACTGTGTCTGCGAATCCTTGATACGACTTATTATCTGTTACTTTGGCCAACGATGTTCCAATTGTGGCGGCAAGATGATAGTAACGCAGGAATCTCACTCGCCTTTCCCCCACGTGGTCCAGCTCCAAGTCGTCACCGCCACGTCTTAAGGAACTCGAGTACGGTAATTCATTTACTCTAAATGGAATCTAACATTGAGCAGTTTTTATACAAACCGATGGTGACTCGGGAACAATAATGGATATATATGACGTCATCCACATAATAATATACACATCTCATCGCCAGACGATAGGGGCCCACAATTGACAGTGTTCGTTTGCAGTCCTCTTTGGTCTGCCTAAATAAATGAATAAATGTTTTAACATCGGGAATTAATACAAATTCTTGAAACAAACCGGTTCATCGACTTTTGGAAACGCTTCGTAAACTATCAAGCCTCGCCATAGAACCTCTATGTGCCTATTCTGTACCGCGTTTGCACGTCTAAAGTAATTCAATATATGAATAACGTCACAATATATAATAATTGTGAAATGTGTAATACAATTATGGGCTCTTGACGGTATTGATGTGTATTGCAGTACGTACAGGGTGAAGCATTCAAATCGAGACTGTTTAAATAACTTAGGAACAAGTTCTTAGTGGAACGAATGTTTGAGTCAAAAGTTGTATGGGTTTAAGGGGGCAATAGAATGGCCTACTGTAATTTTATTGATGTAGGACATTAACCAAAGTAGGCCATTTCATTGACCCCTTAAACCCATACAACTTTTGACTCAAATATTCTTTCATCTAAAACCTTGTTCTCTGACAGTCTCGATTTAAATACTTCAGCTTGTATAGTAGAAACCCTTAATTAGTTCGACGTCACTGGACAGTTAAAACCACATAATCCATCAATTGTGCATAATAACATTGTCCAGGCAGATGTAAATTAATGCATACGATTTATGAAAGACTTCGCAGAGATGCATCTACAGTTCAAATTTTCTGTGGTAAAATAAATATCAAATCATATGATTGACTGTGTGGATTGCATGCTACGTGTATAGTTTCGTTGCGAGTAACATATGAGAATTAGGGAACTTTCGAATCAATAAAACATATTATCGGTCCACGAGCTCGAGGTGGTTTTTGACAGATCGAAAACAATAAGGTCTCTAGTAAGGAACATGTGTCGCTGCATAAAATGTTTGTTACAAAATATGCATACACGTGATTTTGCACTAAATATATTTTATTTTTTAATTTTAGCATATATTTACATTATTTTATGGAGAACTACGTGTGGTTTGCTAAGGACAGCATTGCTTGAAATTTGTCAAAGAGACACATTGAACTCGTGGACCGAATACAATTTGTTAAAACGTTAAAAATTGTGACGTACTTTAAGTGCTAATAAGGTTTGAATTTACTTTTACAATCAATTTTGCGCCACAAGTTTTCTATATAAATTTTCGAAGTACCGACAAATAAGCCATTGATGTTTTCATAACCTGCAGATACGAAAGTTTAAATAGTAAATTTATCGACCAGAAGTCCCTGACAAAAATTCATTATCGTCATCTGACTTACAATTCTAAAACTTTCTAAAGAAAACGTAAAGAATTTTCCAGTAGTTAGTGTGAGAGGCCTTTGCGATCGTAACAGGCACATTACGAGAAGTTTTGCATGATCTGGTGATACGTTGTACCATTCGTAATTGCAAAACGCGTTGTATAAGTTTGTGCTCTTAAGAGAATAACAAAATTAAAAATTAAATAATTAACAATTACAAGAGGTCAATTAGCGATCTAATGGGAATCGTACCTCAGTTATAAGACATTCTCCTATGTAGCACAGGCTAAAAAGTTGAAAAGTTAGGGTAAGAATATAAAATAAGAATTTCAAGAATTTTGAGCTGTCTGTCACGGCAGAAGTCTGAAATAAAATAATAACCAATAGTGATCTGTATTTATTTACAGTTAAAAATAATAATATTAATTAAGGATGTAATACCGTGATAACGTTGTAACTGCCTAAGCAAATTACAAAAGTCATACCAGAAACTTCTGGCAGTAGGATTGCAGAATACGCGGACTGCAAATTTGCAACGAGACTAAAAAATATATAATTTATCTCCTTTGTTATATGTAACAGTGATATCTATAATAAAAAAAATAATACAAATTTTACCTTATCACACGACGATGCTTTATGACGATTTGTTTAAGCTGTTGGTGTACAGCTTTTGGATCGTGTATCATACTTTTCACTTGACTTGCCAAAATAGAAATCTGTCCACAAGTATGTAGCACCAGTGTTATCATTAGACAAATAGGACCATTATATCCGCATGTACACGTAGGAACAAGCAATATTTCACAAGCATATATAATGTAATATGTTCTCTCCTCAGTCAGGTTGAAGAATAATCGAAAATGAATTGGGAATACGAAGGCAATTGATGAATTTCCCATGGCTTTAAATTGAGCAAAGAATAATAATAATGTTAACATCACTTTTAATTCTAATTAACAGATCTTACAATCGTTGTATGCTAATAAATGACTTAGCAGTGGATGAATGTAGAAGAGGATCGGACTAATCAAACACATTATTGAAAAGCACTGAACAATAGTTCTTGACAATGAGTTATATTTCAAAAAAATGGTCATTTCGTCTGCTGTATTATAAAGTTCTGTCGAAAAATCTTTCTCAATATTCTGGATTAATTCACGCAGTTGTCTTGTATTAATTCTGTATATAGACATTTTGAAAATAAGCATATTAATGATGATGGTTTCTGTTAAATTCGCGACAACATGGTTCAAGTCAGAAATGTGTTCTATCAAATCACCATACTGTAAGAAAGTGTGAACCATTGCGTAAGCAAAGAAAAATATGAATTTGCTGTTATTTAAATCAAAGGGCCAAAGTCCTATGAAACCGAGCAACCAATGATTCCACTGCAAAACTTTTGTGGCCCCGGGTATTATCATTTTGAATAGAAGCAAAATTTGTCAAAATCACTTTATAAAATTAGCCTTATAAATGTTAAAGTCTCGTGCTTCGAAATGGCTTTTACGAATTACATAATAAGACTGGTGGAATATTTTTCACGAGAAATACAACCAGTCGAATTGAACCGATATTTGTCACATTCACATGCCAACTCTCCAGTCAGTCTCTACAAGTCAAGCATTTGAATTTACAAATCTGAACTTATCTCCATGCAAAGACTATACTGGTTTGAAGGGTCAATGGAAACTGATAGGGGATTCTTTTTCTACCCCCCCAAGTAAACTACGTCTTCGCGCTGATTGGTTCGCCAGATACGCCTAGGCAGGTCGGCCACCCCTACGAGTAATCGATTTTCTTAAGTAGTATATGAGCAGCATGCAAGCTCACGGCTAGCCCGCCCCCAATATGACTAGCTAACGAAGGGTCGCTCGAAGCTAAGTATCCCCTGTTAAAAATTCTACAGGTGTACCATGCCGCATAGCTAATGATACCCTTATTGCGAACCTCGATTTTACGATTCGTTGAACCGAAGTGACCCCCAGGAGGAAAACCATCCGGTCAAAGTTCAACGATATCATTGGAATACATCTGTGCCCTACATCCGTGATGATAAAAGAAATCAATGAACGATCGGAAACGCATATGACAACTGTATGATATTGTAGTAGTATAGAACAAGTCTTTTAACAAAGTGGGGGACACTTTATCATGGAACACAAAATCAAATTATTACGATTGAAGAATTAAAGAATATACTTAAGTCGGTATTCACAACTCCCTCTTAAAGTCACTAACAGAGCCGCTAGTAGTTAAGAGTCACTGAGACAAAATTTAAAAACGCGCTATTAGCATTAAAAGTGAGTTACGAATACGGGCTATAGAGTGTAACGAAGTATAAAATTTATTGACTGGGAAAAATACTTAGATTTTAGAACGTGACGCTCAGAAATGACCCGTTACAAAACACCATATGCTTCGTGCATATTAGGTGTTTTCTTTTTAAAAGATCGAAAACGAATTATTTAGCAAATCACACATCGTTTTTAATAAATTGTTTTATACAAAGTATGCATGTGCATGATTTTGCATTGAAATATATTTCATTTTTCTACATTACCATGCATTTACTTGATTTTATGGAAACCCACGTGTAATTTGCTAAGGACTGCATTCTTTCGAACTATCAAAAAAGGACATTGGACTCATAAACCGACTATGGATGCTCATGAATGATCAAATGGTTCGCCTGCAATTTTAGATACGAGCAAACCCTACTAAGCTTTTAAATTTGTTGCATGTGCCATTTTGAAATCAAATCGTGCATGCGTTGGTGCTTGAAAATACGATAAATAAATATTATAAGTATATTTTGAAATAAATAATAGGTACTCTGTATCTATTAGGCATCGTTGAAGGGTTATTAACATATGATTGATTGGTTGGGCATAATGAGACAATGCACCGAGCAGTTCACAAAATAATTATAAGTTTTATTGCATATTTTGCCGTGAAACAATAAATATTACGTGAGATTATTAACTGTGCAGAGTGTATGAATTGTACATAGTCAATGTACGAATAAGACACGAGACGTAGAGATCTGTCTTATATTAAATTTCATAGAAACTTAGTCCCTCGTAAACGCATCCTTAGTCATGGATATACTATGAATAATAAAATTTTCTAAAAACTTTTGGAGGTTCCCACTACAATGAAAACTCAGAATTATTGCTATAAGCAATTATCTGTCATGACTGTTTTATATGAATTTTTGAAGTACCGACAAATAAACCATTGATGTTTTCATAACCTGCGAATAAGAAAGTTTGAAGAGCTAATTGATTAAAAAATAATACCGGAGAAAAATTAATTAATAAATTTCGAGTTACGCTTGTGAAATTTTCCAAGGAGAACGTGAAGAATTTTCCAGCTGTTAATACGAGAGGCCTCTGAGATCGTATAAGACACATAAGAAGCAATTTTCTATGCACTGCCGATGCATTATACCATTCATAATTGTAAAATGCATCGCACAAGTTTATGCTCTTGACGAAAAAAAAAAAATTAGAATTTAATAATTAAATAAGGTATCGTACAAACATATCTTTTTGAATACCTCATTTACAAGGCATTCTCCCATATAACAGAAACCAAGAAGTTGAACAAACACAGTAAAAACATAACAAGAAAATGTCAAAAATTCGCCAGTTTCCTCTAAGACATGATTCTGAAATTTTACAAATAATGCAGATTTTCTTCTCTCAAAGTATCTTTGATTAATGCTCAGTGACGACCAATTACCACAGTAATATTGTAACTGCCTAGACACAGAAGAACAGTAATACCAATGACTTCTTGTAATAAAAATATAGAATACGTGGAATTCAAAGTAGCACAGAGACTGCAAAATATACACAAAAAAAATTGTCACGTTTAAGAAATTTTTCTATTTTCAGGTAAATGGAATTTTTAAAAAATAATATTCAAATTTTACCTTATTAAGTGACTATGCTTTATGACGATTTGTTTGAGCTGCTGCTGTATAGTTTTTGGATCGTACGTCATACATTCCACTTGAGTAGCCAAAATGGATAATTGTCCACAAATATGTAGCACCAATGTTATCAGTAGACAGCTAGGCCCAACGTATCCACATGCAGACATCGGAATAATCAATATCTCACAAGCATATATAATATAATACGTTCTCGCTTCAGTTAGATTAAAAAATAATCGAATATGATATGGCAATACGAAGGCACTCGATGAATTTCCTGTGGCTTTAAATCGATCAGCAGTTAATTAAAGTAATGTTAAAACCATTTTTTAATGTTAATTTAACATATCTTACAGTCTCTGTATGCTAATAAATAACAAATCAATGGCTGAATATAGAAGAGCACCGCAGCACACACACACAGTATCGAAAAGCACTGAACAATCATTCTTGACAATGAATTATATTTCATAAAAATCATTCGTTCCTTTGCTGTTTTATAAAGCTCATGTGAATAATCTTCTTTAATAATTCGTATTAATTCATGCAATCTTTTCATATTGATTCTGTATATAACAAGTTTTAAAACTATCATGCAGAAGACGACGGTTTCTGTTAAATTCGCGACAACGTAGCTCAAGTCAAAAATATTGTCTACTAAGGCGGCATACTGCAAGAAGCATTGTATTATTATGTAAATAAAAAAGAAAGAGAATTTGGCATTATTCAAATTTAAAGGCCACAGTCCCAAAAAGTCAAGCAGCCATTCGTTCCACTTCAAAACTATCGTGGCACCTGATATGTCCATTTTTGATTTACGTAAGATTTCCCAATATCATTTCATCTAATCAGTGTACTCAGTGGCCTTTGCCAATACCACAGTAAAGAGCAAGATATGTTTTCCAATGAATTGCACCAATTAAACATAACTGATATTTGTCACATTAACGTATCGATTCCCCAATGACACTTTAAACATAAAGCATTTCGATTTGCACATCAGAACTTATTCTCTTCGAAAGACTCTCGGTCAGCTTGAAGGCTCGATAGAAACTGATGGTGAAATCTTTTTCTACCCTTGAAGCAAGTTTACTTCTGCGTTCTGATTGGTCTACAGAGATACGTACACCCAGTCCATTCGGCCACTCCTGCAACTGATCAATTCTCTTGAGTAATATATGAACAGCCTACAAGCTCGAGTCCAGCCCATCCTCAATCTGACTACCTAATGAGGGGTGGCACGAGGTAAAGCACCTCCTACTGAAAACTCCACAGGTGTACTATGCTATATAGGTAATAATACCCTATAGCGATTCTCTTCTCTCTGGGGTAGAATAATCCGACCAAAGGTCAACTACGCATTTAGACGTGCCTACTTATATTCAATACACTCATAATATGAAGAAAAATCAATAAACGATGGAACGCGAACGTGACAATTTTACTATACTGCTGCTACAGTCAGATTATTATAACCATGCATACTTGTTACTATTGTAACCTATACATCCGAGGATATTCGTATCGCTGTGATAATAAGATCCCGCTAACCCGAATAACCTTAAATATCAAGTAGTAACAATTCGTAGGCATCGCGACGCTCAATTCTTCCGCGCCTCTCAGGCCCCCTGGCCTACCGTTGACGGGTATATAAACGGCGACGTTTCGCGACTCGAGTTTCTATCACCCGAGCTAGCTAGCTTACCTTTGGTAAAGTAATCGAGCAAACCGTCTCGGGCAAGCGGGCAAACCGTCCCACTTGACCATCATTTCTAGAGGTACTTCTACTCATGTAATCGAGCAAACCGTCTCTTACAATCATATTTATACAATTTACTTTCCGAACACTTGTCATTTGTATATCTCATTTCTAATCATCCTTACTTTCCGCTTACGTTTATATCTATTCTTCGCTTACTAACATCCAGCATTCTCTAGGCTGGACCTGCACTAACCCTTCTTGTATTCCGTTGTAAGACAATATATTTTTATTCTTTAATTTTTAAAATAAAATCTCACTTTCATTTGTTTCGCCTGATATTTTTCCCAAATTCCTAACAGTCGATTCTGGCTCGAACCCGCCTTTTTGGCGCTATCCGGAGAACCGTATCGTGAGTGTAAGGTTACACTATATTAATACAAACATCTTTTAAATTGGAATAATTAATAATAATTACTGGTTAACGTGTCCGAGGATTTGTATATCTAGCTCTGGGTCCAGAAGACCATACAGGAACACAATGCTTAGGAGCACACGATCAAGATGTCATTATCCGACGCAGAAATCGCTTCAGGTAATTTGAACAAAGTGACGTTCTATTCCTTTCGTACCGGAAATGACTGAATGACTGAATGCGTTTTTTAGGAGTCAGTTTGATTCTGCGAATTACGGATATTTCGAAGAATGTAGATGCTTTGGTATAAGGTGCGATTGGGATTGGACATGTGTGTTGGTTTCGAATAATGAAAAGATGGTTGAGTGATGGAAAATCAAGAGTCGAGTGAGTCTTTCTTTTCTTCTTACAGTCATGATGCACGACAAAATACAGAAACGTATCGAAACCATATGTTAGTGCATTCAATAACTTATAGCTCTTAAAATTAAGTCTTGTTCCACGATATATCTTAAACCATCTATAAAAATTTTCGCATCACTGATAAATAACCGATGGACGTTCTTACGACCTGTGAATACGAAAGAGTTTCGCTGGATGATTTATTATAAAGAAATGTCTAAGATCAAAATTAATAAGCGATCTTTAACTTACACTTGTGAAATTTACCAAGGAGAATGTAAAGAAATTTCCAGCAGTTAATGTGAGAGGCTTTTGCGATCGTAATATGCACATCAGGAAAGATTTTGCATGATCTGGTGATATGTTGTACCATTCACAATTGTAAAATGCGTTGCACAAGCATGAGCTCTTAAAAGAATGACAATAATAAAAAATATGAAATTAGCAATTACAAAAAGTTAATTGATGTTATGATAGGAAAAGTACCTCAGTCGTAACGCATTCCCCTATATAGCACATACCAAAAAGTTGAAATATTAGAGTAAGAATATAAAATAAGAATCTTATAAAATTTGAGCTGTCTGTCACGGCAGAAGTCTGAAATAAAATAAAACCCAATAGCAATCTCCACTTATTTAGTTAAAAAAAAAAATTAAGATTAAATAAGGATGCAATACCGCGATAACATTGTAACTTCCTAAGCACATTAGAAAAGTTATACCAAAAAGTTCTTGCAGTAGGAATGCAGAATACGCGGACTGCAAATTTGCAAAGAGTCTAGAAAATATATATTTCATATTTTTCGTTATCCGATACAGTGATATCTATAACAAAAAATAATATAAATTTTACCTTAGCAGACGACAATGCCTTATGACGATCCGTTTGAGCTTTTCACGCAGATTTCGTGGATCGTCCAACAAAATTCCCACTTGCATTGTCAAAATCGAAATTTGCCCACAAATGTGTAGCACCAGCGTTATCAATAGACAATCGGTACCAATAAATCCACACAAAACCAATGGGACGACGAATATCTCACAGGCATATATAATGTAATATATTCGCGCTTGCGTTACATCGAAGAATAACCGAATGTGAAATGGCAATATGAAGGAAGTCGATGAATTTCCTGCAGATTTAAATTGAATACACAAAAATAAAACTATGGCAGTAATTTTTGATTGCTAATACAGAGCTTCTTACCCTCATTGTATGCCAATAATTGAGTAGTTAATGGCTGCATGTAAAAGAGCACCGTAGTAAATCCACATGTTATTAATAAGCACTGAACAATTCTCTTTGACAATAAGGTATATTGCAGAAAAGTTTTTATTTCATTAGCCGTACTGTAAACTATTTCCGAATAATCCTCTTGAATGTACTGTATTAATTCGCGCAACTCATTTGAAATAATTCTGTATATAAAAATTTTGAGAAAAATCATACTCAAAACGATGGTCTCTGTTAAATTTCTGACAACATAGTTAAAGTCGTAAATGTATTCTGCTAAATCGGCATACTGTAAAAAACACTGAACTGTTATGTAAATAAAGAAAAAAGAGAATTTGACTTCATTTAAGTTCAAAGGCCACAGCCCTAGAACGTCGAGCAATCGTTTGTTCCATTTTAACACTTTCGTGGCGTCGGATATGTCCATTTTGAATTTAAGTAAAATCAGCCGATATCACTGGACCTAACTAACGCAGTAAACTTTTAAATTTTATGCCTCACAATGAGTTCGGAGTCACAGAGCAAGACTGGCAGAATATATTTTCACGGGCAATATAACACGATTCAAATAGAAATGATATTTGTCACATTCAGTTGTAACTTGTTCAATGAAATTTTATCAGTCAAATACTTGGAGATGCGAATCAAAACTTCTACTCTTCTCAGGATTAGTTTAGTCGGATCGCTCGATGGAAACTGATAAGGAAATCTTTTGATACTCCCGAAGTGAACTACATCTTTACTCTGATTGGTTCGCAAGATACACGTAGGGAAATCAGCCACCCCGGCGACTAGTCAATTTTCTTTAGTATTGAATATTGAATGACCAGCATGCAAGCTAGCGTCTAGACCATCCATTATCTGACTACGTAATGAGGGCTGGTGACTCAAGACAAAGAATCCCCTATCGAAAATTCAACAAGATTTCCGCGCTATAAAGAAAATGATACCCTCGTTCCGATCCTTCGGTTCACGGCTCGTTGAATAAAAATAACTCTTGGGAGGGAAATGGCCTGATCGAAGTTCAACGACACTTCAGTGACTCACGTATATATTCTGTAGGCGTAGGAATCGAAAAAAATACAACCAATTATAGCAAGTGCATGTGACAAATTGTATCATAGCATCGTGTGACAGGTACGTTCTGTGACGTCATTTTTCGACTCACGGCCGCAAGACGACCCCAGCTACCGATTCAGATAACGTTCTTGCTTTCTGGTTCCCTTCGATTCACTACCTTGCGAAAACTGCACCACCCTTTCGTGAGGATTCACAATTTATGAATTAGTCAAGGAATTTCGATTTTACATTTCTGATTCGTTCTGCTAGGTTCTCGGTCAATCGCTTTCTGTTTCCGGTACTATTTACCTGACGCTTACTCCGGCACTCGCTACGTCAACCAAGCAGCCTGAGCGGCCGTGCATTTCCGTAACCGTTCGCTTCCGTTGGTGCATCCAGTTACGTTTTGCTGATTTTACGCGTCCCCGAAAACCGACAGGATCCGTTAAGCTATCGTCTCTTCTGAGAGGCTTCGTCAGAGCTCCCGTTTAGACGGAGTCGAGACTGCTCTACCTCAACTCCCAGGTCATACCGGCTCGTCAGTTCCCAGTGGAACAAGAATTGGCTGCTGCCCGCCTGGCATGCGGATGCATGAACGAAGGATGGATGGCCGAAGGTGACGTAGGTTAGTTCTCGGTTTTACGTTATCGGTGTCGGGTTAAGGAAATACGTTACCCTTTTGATAAGAACGCATACAGCGTACTTGCGTACTTCAGTGCCCTTTTAAATCGGAGTTAGTAACAGATCCAATTAATGTGTTGCAAAAGTAGCACATTTAGCCTCAGAGCGGACCAATGGAGACGCACACGACCGAGATCACTTTCCTCTTCTGAACGAGTGACCGACTACGTAGGCTGCAGTTTGGAGATGAGTAATTTTGAAAGTGTATCGTGAGGGTTCAAAGTGCGTGAATCTTTTGGTAGAGAATATTGGTGAACATTGTGCAAGAATTTGGGCCGTGTTACGAAAGGGTAGTACAGTAAATCAATATCACAACTGACAGAATATCACAGACTAGTGTAATACAATTGTAACGACAGCAGAAATTTTCTGGCAGTTTCCTAAATGAATTAAAGTACTGGTCAGTAATATTGAGGCACTTTTTTAAACTGTGCCGTCTAAACCACTCGAAAGGACATTCAGTTATGTATGTAGATAGGGTTATAACCTGGAAAAATCAAAGAACACTGTCTATAAGGAGAGTCTTTAGCTTTTTGATGATAAAAGTTTGTATAATTAAATTTAATACATATTTTAAATTTCAAAAAGGCAAGTCCTACTTCCTGAAATCTCTTGAGATCCATTTATAAGCAGTTTCGTATAACTGATAGGTAAGCCATTGATGTTTTTAAAACCTGTTAATGCGAAAGAGTTTCGATGAATAACCGATAACAGAACATGCTTTGAATCAAAATTAATAAATAATTTTTGACGTACATGCGTGAAACTTTCCAAAGAGAATGTAAATATGTTTCCTGCAGTCAATGCGAGAGGCCTTTGGGAGCGTAATATGCACATCAGAATAAATTTTCCATGATGTGGTGGCGCATTGTACCATTCAGAATTGTAAAATGCGTGACACAAACATTCACTCTTGACAGAATATTAATATTCCGAATGACAATATTATTAATTACATAGCGTTAATTTAAAACATCGTGAATCAAATACCTCAATTATTAGACATTCTCCTATATAGCAGAAACCATAAAGCTGAGAAATTATGCTAATAATGTAAAATACAAATATCAAAAAATATGTAGTTTCTTTCAGAATAGGAGTCTGAAATATAATAAATAATATTGATCTTCTCTCTTAATTTATGATGTCTTTATCAATACTCAATGTTGATGTAGTACCACGATAACGTTGTAGCTGCCTAAGCACGTAAGTAAAGTGATACCAACGAGTTCTTGCAGTAGAAATGTAGAATAAGCAGAATGCAAATTAGCAAAGAGTCTAAAAAAATGTTTACCTCAATTCTTCGTATTAACTATCACAGTGAAATTAAAAAAAAAAACGTCTTTGAAAATTTACCTTATCAAGCGACGATGTTTTATAACGATACGTTTGAGCTCATCATGCAGTTCTCGTGGATCGTGCGTTAAATTTTCCACTTGGATTGTTAAAATTGAAAATTGTCCACAAACATGCAGCACCAGAGTTATCAGTAAACAATCGGTGCCCATAAATCCGCACACAACCATCGGGATGACCCATATTTCACAGGCATATATGGCGTAATACGTTGGCACTTCCGTCAAATCGAAGAATAACCGGACGTGATATGGCAAGATGAAGGAACTGGATGAGTTTCCTGTGGCTGTAAGTGATACAAAAACTATAAATAACATTTTAAATATTTTTTCTGTGCTAAATTAACAATGCTTACGATCATTGTGAGCCAACAGGTAGCTGGACAATGGCCGAATATAGTAGAGGCTACTGGTAATCACTCCTGATATTGATAAGCAATATAGAATTATTTTTGAAAATGAATTATACCGTATGAAAATAGCCATTTCTTCTTCTGTGCGGTACAGTTCTTTTGAATAATCCGTCCTAATGTCACGTATTAATTCAATCAGTCGTCCCGTATTAATTTTATATTGAACAATCTTGAGAAGTATCATGGTAAACACAATACTTTCAGTTAAATTTACGAGAACATATTCGAAGTCATCGATATATTCTATTAAATCAGCGTACTGTAAGCAGCATTGAACTGTTATGAAAGTAAAGAAAAAATAGAATTTAGTATTATTTTTGTTGGTAGGCCAGATTCCAAGAAAATCGAGCAACCACTTGTTCCATGTTAAAACTTTCTCGGCTTCAGAAATATCCATTTTGAAGTTAGGTAAAATTGGCGGATGTTGCACGATACGGTTAATCTCGAAATCCGACGCTTGGAGATCACTTTTCAAAACTTTTTATTAAGATTAGAAGAAATCTTTTAAACAAAATTAACAATTTTAATTTAATTTAAATTTAATTTAATTTAATTTAATTTAATTGTAACAAATTCAAAAATATCACTATTTCGTTAATTTTACAATTAAACATTACGGATCGACTACCGGGATTCAATTAAACCGAACTTTTATATTTCGGAAGCTTATGGCAATTCAACGGCTCGATGGAAACTAACGGATGAGTCGTTCCCTACCACCGAAGAAAAGTATGTCTGCGATCCGATTGGTCGACAGAGGCACGTCGAGTGAGGCAAAGCATCCCTCCGTCCGATCAATTTTTTTAAGTAATAAATGACGAGCATATAGGCTCACGTCTAGCCCGAGTCCAATCTGACTAAATAATGAGGGGTTATAGCCGTCTCCTATTGAAAACTCAACAGGTGTTCCATGCGATACAGGTAATGACAGCTTATTGCGATCCTTGGTTTTACGTATTCGTTGAACCGAAGTAACCCCCTAGAGGGAAATAACCGAACCAAAGTTCAATGATAACTTGAGAAAGCATTTTTACCGTATACACCCGTAAAAAGAAAAAATCAATGAACGATGGAAATCGCATGTCGCAATTTCACTCCAGTAACATTTGAGCTAACAGACGCCTATCAGCCATTTAACAATTTTCTCCCAAGCAACGTAATAGTTACGTATATCAAGTGTTTTATAACTATCACATCCTTCAGTAGAAAAATCCAGCATAACCGACATGTAATTATTACTTAGCGTTTGCTAGGAAAAGGATTGAATAATGATTTGCTCGGTGGCACACTTCGTTGTTGTATGCGAAATTGGAATAGGACCAGAATATAGAAAATTATACAGGGTATCCCAGAATTAGTTTTACACCCGAAAGTGGGTGATGGCTGGGGGTTGGTTATCGACACTTACTCCGGTGCATTTATTTAATTCAAATTGGCGCACGATGAATCTACCCCTAGGAGAACGGAATCTCACGTATTTTTCGCCCTCCTAAGAACAAATTCAAAATACACACAAAATCTGATAGTGAAATTCTAAACTTCTGTAAATCATAATAAAGAGAAGTTGCCATCCAGCATCACTCACCGTTTTGTAGAAGCTGTTAAAATCCGAAGAAATATTCCATCCAGTCGAATCTCTGGATTTTTATGTGATACCTGCGAATCCTTCGTACGTCTGATGGTCGAGAGAAACACGGACTGTATATTTGCAGAGAGTCTTAAAAATATATATACTTCTAGTTTGTCATTATCTGTAACAGTGATATCAATAACCAAATTAATATTACAAACTCTAACTTATCAAATAACGATACTTTATACCGATTTGATTGAACTGCTGTTGTACAATTTTTGGATCCTGCACCATACTTTTCACTATCTTGCCATGATCGACATCTGTCCACAAATACGAAGCTCCAGTGTTATCAGCAGACAAATGGGAGCAGAATGTCGGCATGTAACACATCGGAATAAGCAAATCAAGTATAAACTACGTCCTGGCGTTGATTGATTCGCCAGATATGCGTAGGCAAAGTGCGGCCTACCCCCCGCGAAGAACAGATTTTCTTTAGTATCGAATGAGCAGCACGCAAGTTCACGGTTAGCCCGTCTCCAACCTAACCTAACCTAACGAACGGCCGCTCGATAGAAACTATCCCCTATTAGAAAGTCCACAGGTGTACCATGTCACGTAGATAATGGTACCCTTGTTGCGATCCTCTGTTTTATAATTCGTTGAATTTAAGTGGCCCTCTGTAGAGAAGTTACCTGCTCGAATTTCAACGATACTTATAAAATTCACTTACATTCTGTATACCTTACAGTGGAAACAAAATCACTAAACGAAAGCAAGTTCATGTGCTAATCGTGCCTCAGTAACATATGATGCTCTATACAATATATATTGTGATGTGAAATTTGAAATTCTCGAATCCTACCGTGTAGGAAACCTAGAATACTTAGAATCTAATATGCTCCAAACGTTAGTCCAAGACAAACAGATTCTTAACTTTAGTATTACCGCTTCTGTTCTATCATGCAACTGTAGTTTGCTGTCTGCTGCTTTTTTTTTTCTTTCTATTGCTTCAATAATTTGTGATAACTTCATGTGACAAACGCCTGAGCTGGATCCATTAGCTTATAGAATGAGAGAAAAGAGTAGCTGATTCGGTGTATTTTGGAGGTTGGTTGTCGCCGAGGACATCGGAAGAATACTGCAGCTGCTGCACCACATAAGTTGGAGCATACAGAATATTTCCGTTAAGTGTACTACTCTGGGTGTGTAGAGTGGGTTACTTTCGATAAAATTTAGGGAAAATAGAGGGGCTCGCGAAGGACGACCAAACTACAGAAAAAGATTTTTCACTCCAATAGGGAACTCAGTTAGGAATAGAGGGTGGAAAATCAAAACTACACGCACTGAATAGTGCATAAATAGTGCGTAATTCCTATATCTTTTAACTCCAATTTATGCTACAATAATTCAATCACCAGGTCCAATTAGTTATTTTCATTTTTCATTTTACACGAAATGTCGCAATACCGACAAGTAAGTCATTGACGTTTTGACCACCTAGAAACATTAAATGAATTTGTAAGTTATACCATATTAAAATGTCAGGGAAATTAGGTTTGTCTTCAATTACAACTACATAGATTATGTTGTCGCACTTAATGCACTCAATTCGTAGAAACGAAGAAATCCTAACTGACAGAGCATCTTCGATATCCAGAATTTAATTTAATCCACCATACTCAGTTCGATCCGTTTATCTACACGCGTTGACTCTTTTTATGGAACTCGTAATTGCCAGAAATAGTAATTTCAACATAATTTGATCCTGGGAAGAATTAATTTACCCGTGCTTCGCGCACATTTATCCGAAAGCAAACGAATGTACAAAGTACCACCACATATTCCTTGTAGCGGGGCTCCAAAGTGCTTCAATTCAAAGTTGTTCGCATTTTCAAACTCACGTCTGTGAAACTTTGCAGGGAAAATGTACAAAATCCTGCAGCTGTTAATACAAGTGGCACTTGCGCGCGTAGTATACAAAATAAAACAAGATTGACGTATATCGGTGACAAAACGTACCATTTGCAATTGTAAAATGCATCGCTCAACTTCAAGCTCTGAATAAAAATAAAAAATGTATAAATACCTCTCAATTTATTCGATTCATTAAAAGGCAATGGATCAAGATTATTTTTGGAACATCACCTCAGTCATAAGGCGTTCTCCGATAAAAGAATAACCGAGAAGCTGCACAGTCACAGAAGAACCATAGAAGATAAACCCGAATAATTGAGCAGTGTGACCTGTGGCATAATTCTGAAATGTGAAACATTTGTTAGAATTTTCAGAAATTCCTCTTTACATGAAAATCATTACTTCTCTTCTGACCATCAAAATTAACTACTGTCTTAAGAAATAATGCTGAAATATTACCTTTAGAAGATTGTAAATAGCCAGGCATACTACTAAAGTTGCACCCACTAATTGTACGAGCAGAAAGTAAGCAAACGCGGTACGTAACTTTACCGAGAGACTGAAATATGTTATGTCCGTATTAATGCAATATTATATTAATTAAATGAAGATTTCCACAGTGATACAAAGTGCAAAATGACATGACAATTTACCTTATTATTCGAGAATGCTTAGTGACAACTTGTTTTAGATGACTATGAAATTTACGAAAATCGCCATTAAAATTTTCCACTTGATTTGCTAAAACGGAAATCTGCGCGCACAAATGTAGCGTCAGTGTCACCAATAGACAATCGGTGCCGGAATATCCGCATGCGATAATCGGGACGAGCACTCCTTCGTAAGCGTATACATAATAATATAACGACGATTCCGTAATGTTGAAAGACATACGCATGTGATAAGGCAAAATGTAGGTAATCGACGAATTTTCTGTTACTTCAAATCAAATAATCAATGAAGCAGATGTTACAAAAACTTTTTGTTCTACTGATATGATATTTCTTACATTTTCTGTGGGAGTTTGCATGATCCATTAACGGTTGAATATAATAAAGTACCGTTGCAACGGTCGTTGTTGTTACTGAGTATTTAATGAATGACTTGGACAATCTGTTGTATGCTAAAAAGATAGACTTTTGTTCCTCTGTGTTGTACAGTTCTATTGCGTAATCCATTTTGATATCAAGTAATATTTCCTTCATTAATCGTCTATTCAATCTGTAGAGACCAATTTTACAGCACAGCAAGGTTAATACGATATTTTCCGTTAAATTTTCAACGACGTATTTAAAGTCGGAGATACGATAAATTAAGTCCGCATAAACAAAACAAGTTGCCATAGACACAAGAAAGAAGAAGAAGGAAAACGTAAAAAGACTTTCGTTGGATGGCCAAATTCCTAGAAACTCTAGCACCCACTTGTTCCACGTTAACACTTTCATAGCTTCCGGCATATTCATGTTACATTCACGGACTTTCCAAATCACTCGATGCACTTTAAGTTGAAAGATTTTTTTTTAGAAATTTTACAGTGAAGATAAACAGTTAATGGTTAATAAGGAACCTCAACTGAAATCACAATGTCACATTTATACGCTACTCCGTAAATGAAATATTTGAAAGATTTAATTTCAGATCATACATTTCATGATCAATGCACTGGTCTCATAGCCAAGATACTATACGTTTACAAGTTTAGCGGAAACTGAAGGGAAAGACTCTTACAACCCTCGAAGTAAACTATACCCGTGTTCGGATTGGTCTAGAGAGGCGTCCCCTACTTAAGCGGGATGATCATCCCTGTTATTGATTTTCTCAACCAATGAAAGAATTGTCTGGCTACTTAGTGCAGCCCTGACCTTTCCCGCCAACGAGGGGTTGTCCGAGACAAAGAAGCCCCTATTGAAAAATCCACAGGTATACTCTGCCATATAAATAACGATACATATTGCAGCGACTCCAAGTTTCTTTATTCGATGAACCGAATTGACCTCCCAGGGAGAATTGATTCGATCGAAGTTCAATGACATATACAGGGTGAGGTATCTTAGACTCCGAATATGGGAGGAGCCTCCGTATGTATCAGGTGTGCTATTCCCGAATTAGATTAACCGCACCTACAGACAAGGTGTTCTTGATATCGAATATCGTATTGTACATACTGTAACGTGTTTTCTTAACTCGACACCGATAGCCAAAAAAACGAGAACTAACCTTCTTCAAGAACTAACCTACGTCGCCTTCGGCCGTCCACCCTTTGCCCACGGATCCGAAAACCAGGCGGACGCCAGTCAATCCTTGTACCACCGGCAACTGACAAGCCGGTATTACCTGGCATTTGAGCAAAAATAGTCCCAACTCCGCCGAAATGAGTGCTGTGACGGAATCTATTGGAGTAGATGGTAGCTTAACGAACCCTGTCGATTCATGGAGACGCATAAAATCGAGAATCCCAACCGTAGGTGCTGATCTTTGAGGTCGCGCAAAATCAGCAAACGCAACTGGATGCACGAACGGGAGCGGGTGGTTACGGGAATGCACGGTCGCTCAGGCTGCTAGGTTGAGACAGAGAGGGTCGGAGTAAGCGTCGGGTAAATAGTGCCGGAAACAAAGAGAAATTGATCGAGAACGTAACAGAGCGAATCGGAGCTTAAGAATCGAAACCTCTTGACCGATAAATAAATTGGGAGTACTCACCGGAGCTGGCTCAGCTAATCCGTGAAGGTCGAGAACCGTATCCAGGGGACACTCGGGAGGGGACAGCACTGCACCTTCGAAACACAGAAAATCGAGAGAATTTTCTGGATACAGCGAGAGCTGCGCAAGAACTACACAAGCGAGAGCCTACTACGTCGCACACGAAAACACAGCTAACCTAACCTATAAAGAAATAGCACGGGAGCGCGAGGCAGCCCGATCGGGGTCCCAAGACAGATTGCTTTAAAGTAGTCAATAGACAATAAGCAAATTCGAGAACTAATAATTCCGATTGGTCGAGATCCTTATAGCCGATAACTCTTTTCCTTTCCCTGGACTCGTCCCTTTAAACTAAATCGATAGCGTTCCTTAGTGAAAGGGTACGTAACTCTTGGAGATCCTCCACGGCCGCTTCCTCAGGGCATCGGGCGACAACTGGGCACCACATCCTCAACTCGGGTCAGGGGGCTCCTTCCCTGCCCTTAACCGTAGCAAGACTACCTTCGTCCGCTCGACAGCCTGTGCCTGTCTCGAGCCGGTATTTCCCTCAGTGCGTCGGGGCTAGCTTACAGAATGACCCCATGGGAAGGATGCTGCGGCGGCTGCATCGTACAAGTCAGAGCATACAAAGTACTTCCGTTAAGCGTACTACCATGTGTATCTACAGGGGGTGACTTTCGGGAACAGTTAAGGAAAATAGTCGCGAGGACGACCAGACCGCAGAAAAAGGTTTTTCACTCCAAGAGGGCAGTCGATTAGGAATAGAGGATGAAAAATCAAAAGTGCACGGGCTGTATAGTGCATAAACAGTGCGTAATTCCCATATTCTTCAATCTACGGGGAATTAGATGGTCGTCTTGGACATCTTTCTCTATTTTCCGATTCATTCCGATTCAATTCCGATTGATTATTTTCATTTTTTATTTTACACGAAATGTCGCAATACCGACAAGTAAGTCATTGACGTTTTG
>NW_014333981.1:0-1092 GCF_000341935.2 Cephus cinctus | reverse complement strand
CTGGGACAGCGTGGGACAGTCCTGCATATTTTTGGAACAGCCAGGGACTGTTTGGGACAGTCTGGGACAGGCTGGGACCGACTGGGACCGACTGCAATTTTTTGGAACAGTTTGGGGCTGTCTGGGACCGTCTGGGTAAGACTGGTATATTTTCGGAGCAGTCTTGGACAGTCTGGGACTGTCTGGGACCGACTGGGACTGAGTGCAATCTTTTGGAACAGTTTGGGGCTATGTGGGACCGTCTGGGACAGACTGGGAAATTTTTGGAACAGCCTGGGACTGGCTGGGACAGTCTGGGACAGACTGGTACCGACTTGGATTGTTCTAGAACTGTCTGGTGCTGTCTAGGACCGTCTGGGACAGGCTGGGATATATTTGGAACAGCTTGGGACTGTCTGGGACAGTCTGGGACAGCGTGGGACAGTCCTGCATATTTTTGGAACAGCCAGGGACTGTTTGGGACAGTCTGGGACAGGCTGGGACCGACTGGGACCGACTGCAATTTTTTGGAACAGTTTGGGGCTGTCTGGGACCGTCTGGGTAAGACTGGTATATTTTCGGAGCAGTCTTGGACAGTCTGGGACTGTCTGGGACCGACTGGGACTGAGTGCAATCTTTTGGAACAGTTTGGGGCTATGTGGGACCGTCTGGGACAGACTGGGAAATTTTTGGAACAGCCTGGGACTGGCTGGGACAGTCTGGGACAGACTGGTACCGACTTGGATTGTTCTAGAACTGTCTGGTGCTGTCTAGGACCGTCTGGGACAGGCTGGGATATATTTGGAACAGCTTGGGACTGTCTGGGACAGTCTGGGACAGCGTGGGACAGTCCTGCATATTTTTGGAACAGCCAGGGACTGTTTGGGACAGTCTGGGACAGGCTGGGACCGACTGGGACCGACTGCAATTTTTTGGAACAGTTTGGGGCTGTCTGGGACCGTCTGGGTAAGACTGGTATATTTTCGGAGCAGTCTTGGACAGTCTGGGACTGTCTGGGACCGACTGGGACTGAGTGCAATCTTTTGGAACAGTTTGGGGCTATGTGGGACCGTCTGGGACAGACTGGGAAATTTTTGGAACAGCCTGGGACTG
>NW_014333980.1:261042-300205 GCF_000341935.2 Cephus cinctus | reverse complement strand
TGACGGAATCTTTAGTATCGCGTTTTGCAGCTCATTACAAGATAGCCTTATTCCGATATAACAAGACGTCTCGTGAACGTCCTATGTACATTTTGTACTATGTAAGACTTTTACCCGTTATTAATGCCTGTTAGACTTTCTTATATAGGGTGAACCACGAATATGACGGAATCTTTAGTATCGCGTTTTGCAGCTCATTACAAGATAGCCTTGTTCCGATATAACAAGACGTCTCGTGAACGTCCTATGTACATTTTGTACTATGTAAGACTTTTACCCGTTATTAATGCCTGGTAGACGTTATTATATATCTGGAAAAGAATAATGAATATCAACTAATATAAAATATTGACATAGTGACATGGACATACCACGAGAAAGTGTCATACTAGATATTAATACTGTTGTTACAAGTGCAACATTCCCATTAGCATCAGAGCATACGATTGAAAATATCTTTTTATCACAAGATACACTTTAAAATTTTGTTTAAATATGTTCTTTCTTACCCACATTATTTTATATGAAGGGTTAATTATAATTAATACATTTATTAACAGTTTCAACTCCATTATTAATTTGCAATTGCCAGAAAGTATTCGAGTATCGTAATTTGTCTGTGAGCATACTATTGCAAAAATCCTATAAAATGGAATATATTTTTCTTAAAAATCGACAATAGCAAAAATAATCCATTAAGGTTAAAATATATAAGAAATATATTTAACTGATAAATGTGATAATGTGTCTTTCAACGTCAGTGAATGCAATTAATTATTGATCAATCTAATTAATTATTTTAGAAATTTCAATTTAGTCATGACAAGTACCAATCGTTGCCCGAAATGTAGGAATAGGATTCTTAAAACGCAATACACTTTAAGAATATAATTCAAAGTCGTGAATGTTGCATTTTTTCCCTGTTTTACGTCATCGAATATTCTTTATATAGTATATGTTGCACAAGCTGTTATTCTAAATGATAAAAATATATATCTTACAGACATGAAACCCAGTATAAAATGAAACCAAATTGACTGTTAATAAACCAGTAGTGGATAAGGTGAAGTAGAAAGAAAAAAATAAGTGCAGGTAATTCTTAGCAATTTTGAATTCTGCGATAAATTTCATCGATCGTTCAATGATCATGAAGCTTCGTATTACATCTGTCGTTATTGTAATTCATACACTCATTTCTGGTGCAATAACAAAACGTGGGACTCCAGAAGGTAAGATTCTTTTTTTAATTTACAAAATCTGTTTCCGTGTATACCTCGAAATAGACTGTAACCTAAGTTCCTTTTGGAATTTAGCATTCTGAAAACTTATGGGCTTTTTCAATTTTTAAATCTGCAGAACGTCAGAATTACGATATTTCATATGGTAAACCCACCAATAGTAATGTCGTATTTTCAACACCCCAAGAATGTGCCAGGGATTGTACCACTAGTAAATCACGACTTACCTGTTACTATCACTTTACCCTTGAGTGCTACACGACAATGAACAGGTATATTAATCGAAAAAAAAACAAGTTTTAAGAAAACAGGGCATTATTAAAAAAAACTCAAAAAATCATGAACCATCATAATGCTCTTGTCTACGTGCAATCGTGAATTCCCTGCAGATGTCGGCCAATTTCAAAAATTTTTATTTAATTTATGACTGTTCACAGAGCCTGTAATCTATGTAAACCAAGCAATACAAATCCGCTGGTTCACCCACCGCAGTGTCAGTGCATAGAAGGAGATGGTTACGAACGTAGTGTATTGAGTATTAATAGAATGTTACCTGGTCCAAGTATACAGGTAAGTGACAAGTAATAATAAAATAATGAATAAATTAAATTATATCGAAATTTAAAATTGTCTTTTAAAGGTCTGCCAGTACGATAGAGTAGTAGTGGACGTAGAAAATAAAACACCTGCACTTGAGGCAACAATACACTGGCATGGTATTTTTCAAGAAAAAACTCAGTACTATGACGGCGTACCGTATGTAACGCAGTGTCCTATTCATTCAGGAACTACATTTAGGTATATATTATTTAATTACAGTGACACAATGAAAAAAGATCCGTATTAACGTCGCTGTATTTATAGATATCAATTTATGGCTGCAAATGCTGGCACGTTCTTTTATCATTCCCATTCTGCTCTGCACAAAATAAATGGCCAATACGGCAGCCTTATTATAAGACAATCTGCCAGAGCTGATCCTCAATATAAACTATACGACGAAGATCTTCGAACTCATGTGATACTCGTAAGCGATTATTTCCATGAAATGGCAGAAGACAGATATCCTGGACGTATCATTAGATCACCCGGTCAGATACCTGACAATCTTCTTATCAATGGAAAAGGTCGCTGGACGGTAAGGGATGAACATTTAATTGTTTCATAGGGAAATTCTAATAATTATATATTCATTCAGAATCTAGACACTAATCAGACGACTACGAGTCAACGGGAAATTTTTCAAGTAAAACGTGGAAATAGATATCGATTTAGAATTATCAATTCCTTTAGTACAAACTGTTTGGCTGAACTTACTGTGCAAAATCATACGTTATTGTTAATTGCTCAAGATGGAGACCCAGTTGTACCAAAGCCTGTGAATTCAATAATTAGCGGATCCGGTGTGTAAAGTAATTGACTAATTTTAAAAGCTGTATTTGCTAGCATTTCTTTTATTCTCATGTACGAGGTGTGCTATGTTTTATTTACTTTCTTAGGCGAACGTGTAGACGTTGTTTTAACTGCGAATCAGACGGTTGGGTCATATTGGGTTCAATTGACAGGAGTGGGTCCATGTAATCGTGCAGAATTGAATCAGCTCGCAATTCTTCAATATAATGGAGCATCTAATGTACCTGCAACTCCTGAACCAACGTATCGTCCAGAGCAACCTGGAATTGTAATTATTTAATATTTTGTGAGATATGTAAACGTGAATTCTAATAACCTTTCTAACATACTTTGTTATACATATACAGAAATATAACCAATTAAACTTTCTCTGTAACGAAACACGACCAGAAGCAATATGTGCTAATCAGTTTCGACCAGTTATAAAGGTTGAATCAACAATACTTAAAGTAAAACCAGATTATCGTTTTATATTACCATTTGGCTTTTATAATTATGATGGCCAGGAAAATGTTCTTTACCAGCCAGGAACTTATCGTCATTTCTTAAGTAAAAATTATGTTTACTATTATCAAAGTTCTTTCAATCAATTTCTTGTAAACTAATAACAATTTTTGTGTCTTTGCAGTACCAGCTAATGGAATACCCTTTGCTAGTCATATTAATAATATCTCCAATGTATTCCCATCGTATCCACCAATCTCTCAAGGGGTAAAAAAATATTGTAATGGAAATAAATTACCTACAAATTGCACCGTACCCTGTGAATGCTCTCACATAGTGGATGTTAAACTGAATTCACTGGTTGAAGTGATATTGTACGATACATGTAAGATTTAAAAGTAGTTTACAAAGTTATTGGTTTAACGATGAAATTTATATCATGATGTATTGTGTCTAGTTGGAAATGAACTCATACATCCATTTCATCTTCATGGATATTCTTTTCACATCTTTGACATTGGAAACCTTAATACTACTGGTAAAGACAATCAAATGAAAAATGTGATAGCGGATCATGACAGGAAATTGAAGGGGCAGAAATACAAACTTCTGCCACGTAAAGATACAGTTTTGGTACCTAGTGGAGGCTACGTCATATTCCGTTTCAATGCTACAAATCCAGGTAAATCAATGCAACAGCATCAGTTTTAAGTAGATAATCAAATTCCACCATTGTGCTAAAATATTCCTTCTTATGTTCTAGGATGGTGGCTTTTCCACTGTCATTTCATTTATCATATGGTGGTAGGAATGGAGATGGTTTTCCATGTTGGAAACGATGATAATGATCTTCCACGTGTTCCAAAACATTTCCCACGCTGTTATAATTTCAAGCCAGAACCTTTTTAATTATTCACTTTTACCAACTAACGAGGCAATACCTATAAACGATTTGCAGAAAAAGAAGTTCAAAAAGTGAAAGTCCGCCAACTTGATTTATGGAGGTGATGAGTAGGGAGATTGTGAGTGGGCCGATCTTCTTGAAACCAATTTTATTTTACCGGAGTATAAAATAGATAGAGTAGATACAAAGTGAATTGAAAAATGTAAAATGTAAAATGGCGAAAATAAATTAATTGTTTGGAACAATAAAATAATTAATTAAATCAATAAAGTAAAATATTAACACTTAGAAATTTGAAATTCTGGCCAAGCATATTTTCCTAATAGCGTGCGCAAAATTCGATTTTGCGCACGGGTTTGCGTGCGCAAAGTGCCTCATTCCCGCACTGTAAACGCGTGTGCAAAATCGAATTATATGCAGCTTGTTAAGAAAATAACATTACGATACATGTGCGCATAGGTGTCTCCCGCACTCGTTTGTTGTCACCCTCGCTACGCTCGGGCGACAAACCCGACTCTTGCGGGAATCACCTACTTTGCACACTTGTATCGTAATGTACTATAGAAGTACTGGAAGTTGCCCAAAATTGTGTGCGCGCAGGACTCGGTGAGTGGGAGCAGGCGGAGAGTCGGGGGGCGCTCGAGGCAGTGCCCCGACTCGGAGCGGTCATTCTTCCTCGAGCCGGTGCCCTATTTTGGTCTCTTGGAAGCACCCCTCATATCCATTTCCAACCTTCTTCTATTTCTATATTTATTTCTTCTTTACTTCCTTATTTCTTTATATTTCATTCTTTACTTTCTGATTTATCTCTTTTCTTATTTCTTCTCTATTTTTATACCCTTATTCCTTATTTTTCAACTTTTTATTATTTATTTTTATTTTTATTGATCTGTCAGAAAGCTTGGAATATTGATGATTGATTTGATTGGCTTATTTAAAAATGTCCTCTTCCAGCGGCAACAAATATATAAAATATAATACTAAATAAATATTTGATAATATACTTTGTCATTGTTATAAGATACACATTTTATCAATGCGACTCAAATATCATATCTGGACGCTTATTGTTGCCACAACTTGGAAAATCAATTGGTACTGTCGGCATATTTTCGCGTGTCCCCACACGCATTAAAAATTGCATTCCAGGGCCGTAGATCGTAGGCGCAATTCCTGTACTTCGTGCTTCCCATAACCAATACCCTAGTAAATTCAATTATCATAATATCAAAACCAATTGAATGCAAACGTTTGTGTAATAGTGAATAGCAACTGACCACGATTATCAGTATAAAAACGTAATATTGCATATCCTTTATTCGGTACTGTAAAAGTATCCTTCATTGGAGGATCCAATAAATTTCTAAATAATTGTTGCTCATCATTCAATGCCATGATCTCCTCTTTCGATATAGGACGTTTCAGAGTCCCTAGTCCAACTATACTGACATTATAACCATGCACATGAAAAGTGTGAGATACATCTCCACCAAAACCTAGAAGAAAATAAAACATATACTATTAGAATGAAATATTACATGATATCATATCTTATTCTGTACCTTCATCGATCAAGATCACTTCAATCAACTTGTCTGGTTGAACTTCAATTATTTGAATGCACTCGCAAAATAGCGGACTTTCCTTGCAAAAATTTGAACGACCTTCTACAGAACATATTTGTTCCTCCGGCGTATTTTCTGGTTGCGACAAGATTGGGGATGTGGGATATTTGAACGTTACACCATTAATTTGTGAAATCCTTCCCCCACTCGGTAGTAAACCTGAGGAGAGTAATTTTCTCTTAATAAGCAGATATGCTAATATAATTTAATCCCATACTTAGATATGCTGGATAATATGTAAATCCATAGATATTGTATCTGTAATCCGTCATGGAATCGGTGATCTGATCAAAACTATTTAAATCGAAGGGAACATAAATTGTTTCTTCCGGTTCTTCTGCGAATAACGTATTAATAGGCTGTTTAAAATGCCTTTCGTCCAATCCTTTCATCTGTATCTTCATTTTTAAATGCTTCAGATCCATTGCACAAATAATATTTTCTGATGCCGTATTACAATCATAACCAAGGCTCACAGTGGCAATCACATCATTATCCGTTATCAAATAATCCGTGTCTTTGGTCACTTCATTAATCCTCGAATCACCATAATTCAAGTAAGCTTCATGAATTAAATGTCGACATTCCTGAAGTCCTTGTATATTTAAAAGATATCTGCCAGCTGATTGATCGGCACTGACAATCAAATCGAATCTCTCACCTGTAAAAAAATAATATAACTGAATAAAATTTATACAAATATATTGAATAATTTAGTCTCCCGTAGTAACGTGTCATGGTTCGTCATGAATAAATAAAAATTCTGGCGAAAAGCATTTTATTACCGAACAAAAAGTGTACAAAATGTAACTTAACAGTATTTCTTTAAGAGTTTACATAAAAACGTATAAACGCATAATAAGGCTGCCTTATTTTCAAGGGGAATCCGTTACATTGTACAAATATGAAATTTCAGTCAAAAGGCCTAACGTGTCAATTATTTTTCAATAATATTACACATACTAGAAAGTCGTATTAGTGAAAGCCAATATTCCATTATACGAAAATATTAAGTACAAAAGCATGTGAAGTACAAAATCATAAGGCACATTAAGCCAATGTACCATCAACAAATATATGATCCTCATCATCTCTTTCCACATTAGAGCAACATAAATTGACACGAGAACATCTGTCGTTTATGACGTCGCATTGAAAATCCATTTCGAAGGCGTCTATCAACTTCGCTCTAAGGATTATTATTTTCTTATTAGATGTCATAAGAACCTTTCATTTTCCAGGAAGAATTTCCGATATTGTCACGTTTCTATTATTCTGCAGAACACAAAAGTGTAATTTCACAATATTAATGTCACAATCAATATTATTACTTATGATTTAGGATAATTGACAAAAAAGGAAACAGCTAATTAATCATTTAAAAAATATCCCAATAAGACTCTAGAATGCGGTTATGCAGTTATACTATGATTTAGTTAGTAACAACTGCATTCCTTAATTCCATGTTATGATATTTCACTAAAAATAAGTCATAGCTAATGGCGTTCTTTGTTACAATAAACGAAAATAAATGCAATTAGCACAGCCGCCTCGAACGCAAAATAATCTCTTTTAGGGAGAAAGTGTCCTGGGAAAAACGTCCCAGCATAACACAAAGTTAAAATAATTGTTCTCGTTGTACAATGACAAAAACTTCCCACGCATTTTTATATAAGAAAACATAGCAAACTTCCTGAGTTCTGAACTCACAGTAAAGTTTACTGAGTATAAATAATGTTGTATCATATCACTTAAGCTACGTGGAGATTTTTGTGCAAAATTAATCCACAGCTTTATACTGCTATATGAAATTGAAATACATGTAAAAATGAAATGCAAAGATATTAGAGTAAATAAATTTTGCGCCTGATTATATCTTAATATTCAATACTAAAAACTCTATATTGTACATAATTTATCACATACTCGGACAACTTTTTCTAATAAAAGGTATCTTCTGCGCTTGTATTTTTATCGTCTCACGGAACTATTTGAAGAGTAAAAAAAATATTTTATTTTACTACTTTATGTACAATATTAGTGAGAAAGTAATAAAATCCGGATGATATCGTTCATTGAAAATTTCATATAAATTGAGATAGGCCAATTTACAAATTGACAATCGATTTATCCTATGAGAATCTTTAATATCGGTTAATTATTTTTTCATCGTTCGTTCTGTTGATTGACTCTAGAATCTAGAGAAAATTAATCTACGACTTCACCTCACCGGACGCATTTAAGTTTTACCCACATAGTGAGTACATCGAAAAACAAAAACGTCACATGGAAAGTAACAGCGAAGCGCGGGAACCAGCTCGCATAACAATATACCATATGTTTCAATAATTGTCTTAAGAAATATGCATACTTTATACATGTATACTATTGCGAGTTTAACGTAAGCACGCGGTACGTACAAAAAATAAAAAAAATACAGGTGTATTCCTTGACGTTTCCTATACCTATATATACAGAATTGAAACCAAACTATCTTAAGGGATCATCAGAGTGTGACCGCCCGAAAAATAGCCGATTTTCGCGATTTTTTTTTAGGTGCATGGAATAAGGTAATCGGTCTAATTTTTTTTTTACAAATTGAAGCACCTATGAAATATACAAGTATTTCGTAAAAAAAAAAATAGGAAGATTTTGAAAAAAAAGAAAAAAGCTTCCATAGCAAATGCGGTTATGCAGTTATACTATGATTTAGTTAGTAACAACTGCATTCCTTAATTCCATGTTATGATATTTCACTAAAAATAAGTCATAGCTAATGGCGTTCTTTGTTACAATAAACGAAAATAAATGCAATTAGCACAGCCGCCTCGAACGCAAAATAATCTCTTTTAGGGAGAAAGTGTCCTGGGAAAAACGTCCCAGCATAACACAAAGTTAAAATAATTGTTCTCGTTGTACAATGACAAAAACTTCCCACGCATTTTTATATAAGAAAACATAGCAAACTTCCTGAGTTCTGAACTCACAGTAAAGTTTACTGAGTATAAATAATGTTGTATCATATCACTTAAGCTACGTGGAGATTTTTGTGCAAAATTAATCCACAGCTTTATACTGCTATATGAAATTGAAATACATGTAAAAATGAAATGCAAAGATATTAGAGTAAATAAATTTTGCGCCTGATTATATCTTAATATTCAATACTAAAAACTCTATATTGTACATAATTTATCACATACTCGGACAACTTTTTCTAATAAAAGGTATCTTCTGCGCTTGTATTTTTATCGTCTCACGGAACTATTTGAAGAGTAAAAAAAATATTTTATTTTACTACTTTATGTACAATATTAGTGAGAAAGTAATAAAATCCGGATGATATCGTTCATTGAAAATTTCATATAAATTGAGATAGGCCAATTTACAAATTGACAATCGATTTATCCTATGAGAATCTTTAATATCGGTTAATTATTTTTTCATCGTTCGTTCTGTTGATTGACTCTAGAATCTAGAGAAAATTAATCTACGACTTCACCTCACCGGACGCATTTAAGTTTTACCCACATAGTGAGTACATCGAAAAACAAAAACGTCACATGGAAAGTAACAGCGAAGCGCGGGAACCAGCTCGCATAACAATATACCATATGTTTCAATAATTGTCTTAAGAAATATGCATACTTTATACATGTATACTATTGCGAGTTTAACGTAAGCACGCGGTACGTACAAAAAATAAAAAAAATACAGGTGTATTCCTTGACGTTTCCTATACCTATATATACAGAATTGAAACCAAACTATCTTAAGGGATCATCAGAGTGTGACCGCCCGAAAAATAGCCGATTTTCGCGATTTTTTTTTAGGTGCATGGAATAAGGTAATCGGTCTAATTTTTTTTTTACAAATTGAAGCACCTATGAAATATACAAGTATTTCGTAAAAAAAAAAATAGGAAGATTTTGAAAAAAAAGAAAAAAGCTTCCATAGCAAAATAAGAAATGACGTGAAGAATGTTCTGTTAAAATTTCAAATGGATAGCTTGAAATTTCTTTCTCTGAGAGTGGACACCGTTTTGAAAAACACCATTCCGAGAAAAACGCGTTTAAAGTTCGGAGTGCGCCAGGTCTGACCGTCCAATGTCTTCTTCTAAGAAAGGCTGTAGCGAGCGAATTAATTCGAATTTCGACATAAAAATTGGACAGAATGTTTATAACCGTGTATACTATCAGATAATGAAAAAAAAAAATCGATGTTTTGAAAATTTTACACTGTAATGATCCCTTAAGAAAAATATAACTGGGCACAGTGAAACTTGGTTTCATATTAAAAAAAAATCATACTTCAGACCCATATCCATAGTCCGTCCTTGAGACAAAGCATGATCTTAAGACTGTAGACACACATTCTTTAAGACATGGTACAGGAGGACTCAAGATGCTCCTTAAGAGAAAGCATTGACTACGAATACAAGTATTAGGTCCTACAATTTTCCAATTCTTTTTGTTCTCTATTAGAATAAGACACCTTCGTACATATTGTAGGACTCATATTGCGAGATTTTAATGTCCTAGTATATTTGTCTTTTTAATATTTTTATGTATTAACGGCGTGTCTGAGCGTATACACCAATTTCAGCCTCGAAAAGGATTTGGTTGATTCGCAATTTAGCAACTGATCTCGAATAAGAGTCTGGAATTTCTGCAAGCTGAACTGCGATGCTTTCACCAAACTTAAGAAATTCTTCCTTCGTTTTTTTACGTTCTCGCTGATTACGCGAACACTCATCCTCACAGTTATCCTCGTCATGTATTGGATTGTTTGAATACTCTGTCAAAGAATCGGTATATCTCTGAATAGCTTTCAAACTTGACAAGGATGATTCTTCAGCATCTTCGCTCAAAGATGCATTTGGGGAACCTGTTGTGAAGCCAATTGCTTCTTCCTCATCCTTATAGTGCATGAATGTTATGCTTTCTGGATCTATATCACTGACGATATATTCTTCTTGGAGCTTCGACTGTTCCTCAGCTTTCTATGAGAAGAACAAGATGTAAGTAATTTTCTTGATATAACTAAAACCAAGTTAAAAAAATACATGTAACTTTTTAATAATATATACAGTCTATAAAAATTCTATTAGATTACTTTCATAATGTTTGACATCTGACATCAAGATACACGTACTAAGAATTACAATGTGCACCAGGAAATAAAAATATATAATATGCAGTGTCAAGTACATTTATATAATTTTAAGAGTATTATTATGCTTTCTAAGAATGCCAGAAAAACAGAAGATGTTGCGCGAATTGCCTAATAAGCGAAGATGGCAGTAAAACTATAAGAGTACGGTGTTTCAACGTTCGTACCTTTTTTCTTTTACTATAACGTCTCGTTCCAAATTGAAGAAATTGCATAGCTTTGAAAGCGAACCATTTAGAAACATAAACGTCATCTGGTCCAGCTGCAGCATCCTTGCTATTTTGTATCTTATGCACTTCGCGCGAATATTGACATTTTAAATTCGTTACTTTCTTCTCAATTTCAAGTGTGTTACAACCCAGGGCATCAGCAAGTTCTTGTATAGCTCGTTTCCTTTTAGTACGATCTCTATAGCCTCTTGCATTCCAATCCCAAAGCACACGACGTTGTTGATATTCTCGTAATAGATCAAGAGTCTTCTCTCTGGTCCATTCCATAATCTCTGTTGTTGTTCTGCAAGATCTTGATGACTTTTTTCCAAGGTTCCTGGCTGTAGATACACACGAACTTCCAGTACGTGCGTAGAGAATATTTTTTCTTTTTAAGTAATATTCACTAATTCATACTGAGACGCCGCGACGCCAACAAACCAAGCACGCGTTTTAACGATTTTTCGCGAGACGCTCCGAGCTTCTCTTCCTTTCTTTATTTCCTATTGCAGAAATCCAAGGGTCCGAGGATATCCGAGTACGCACGAACTCACTTCGGCACTTTGAATCCCCACTTTGAGTTTCGCGCCACAATCACCATTGGATACTTATAAATTACGAGCATTTTTATTGTAAAAAATACAATAACAAATGATTCAGATTTTTAGAATGATTATCAAAATGATAATCAATTCTATCGTATAAAGTGATTTTGATTTTCTGAAACATTTACATCCAGTTTGTTTTACTTTACTAGTCTGGAACATCTACAAGTTTTTCTTATAAAAATAAATATCTAATTTGTACATAATTTTTCAATTACCTGGAAAAATAATTATATGAGTTCCTGTCATAGTAGGTTCAACCATATTACCATCAACAGTTAATACTTTGAGTCTGTGTCTAGCCAGTGTAACAGAAACTGGGCAGTGGAATACATTAGCATTTATAAAACGCAACATATAGTTATTCCCATTCTCCACAAATAATTCTAGATTCCCAGTCTGTAATTAATCAAAAGAAAATTGTTTATGATCACTAAATAATACCACATTAACATTAAACATATTTTATTATTATACTTGTCCATTAAGAAGTAATTTTTCTGCAGTTGGATATGTATATGAAAGTCCAGTCATTGGAACTGATGATTTTGATGCTACAAGAAGAGTCCATTCCTTCTTTGGATCATTTCTTGCCTCTCGTACTATTAATGATCCATATAAACCATCACCTTGCTGCGTAACTATTAGAATTTCACACAGCAATTACAATTACACTCACAACCATTCATTATTAATTATACAATTTTATTATTCTTATCACATACCTAAATGTGCACTATAAAAATAAGTTCCAGCTGTATCAGCCTTCATTTCATATCGATAAGCACCGAATGGGAATATCGGACATTGAGATACCATAGAAACCCCATCCATATGACTAGATCCTTGTTGCCTAATACCATACCAATGGAAAGACAATTCGGCATTAGCTAATTTATTATAAACAAATACTTCTATTGTATCTCCCTGGCATACCTACAACGATAAGCACATTGCAATTAGAAATCAGAATAATAAAATTCATATAAAAGTGAACTACCTCTATGGAAGGTCCAGGGCTTGTACCATTAATTAACAATAAATGTCTCAAGCCATAATTCTCTGAGCATATTGTATTATTACCATTGCACCGTCTATAAAATAGATTAACATAAAATTAACGATGGTTTGCAGTTTTTCATCCTATATAACGTCACGCATCGCATAACCCAGAGATTAATCTACCTAGTTAATCTGATTCCCTATTTAAACACAGTATCGTTAAGTTCAGTTATATAATTTGAAGAACAACATTTGTATGCAAAAGTTAACATGCAGTACCGTATAGTATACAGGTTGTTACAATAACCTGAGGCTACAATTACTATATAAAAGGCGCGAGGAACTTGACCGAGAAACAATCCAGAGTTCTTTCTGCTCGAGAAAAGAGTTCTCAAGCGTTACTAGTAAATGGTAAATCTATGTTATAGCATAGATATCTTACACGTACTCCCGCAAGAAATGATCATTGTATAAAAAGTTACAGAACCTGTTGAGGAATTTAAAATTTCTTGATGCACAACACATGTATATATGTATATGCATGCGTTTACCGTTAGAAGATCCGATTTAGCCTTTTACATACATAAATAACCATTACAATATACAATCTGTTCGCAATTCATATTAATTATGTAGAAATAGATAATGAGATATATGATTTATTGATAAGTATTATTAGATCCGGTGATCTATGTTTGTTTTTTATGCGATAAAATGATTTATCGATCTTATTGCTACATGTAGATATATTTATTTCGTGTTAATTTTATTCATGAATCTTTCCTTTTTTCCTGATATAATTTCATCTGTTACCTGATGATCCCGGACGGCAATTCGCTCACGTAGAAATTATAACTGCATTTTTTCGTGACCCCGCCGATTTCACAGTATCGAGAACATTCGTGGCCCTGACCTGATTAGAGAAATTGAAGATTTCATTATTTCTCGTGGAGCAGTGATGCTGGAAGGAATTATCATGCTTTCTTGCAAAGTAATATCGGCACAGGTAGTAATAATTTATATGTAACAAGGAATACGGAAATGAAATTATTTACTTTCTCAAGATTAAACGGTGCTCGTAATACTAGGTAAAATAAATTTGTAGAAAGTTTCGTAAAATAATTGAAATCACTTACTGAGAGTCTTCGAAGACGATGCGATAATTAAAATTATCAGGTTGATGCTGATTACAATTTTCATGATTGCTGGTTAATTATAACATCTTTTTTATTCACAAAATAAATATTCAAATATGTAATGGTGTGCACTGTTGAAAATATTGTTTAGAATTTTTTTATATTAATGTCAATCACAGTTTAATCACGATATTTAAATTAAACATTATATCAATTAACGGTCACTTTAATTACGAGTTTCCGACTCTTCAGAGCGGGAAAACTCGTCCACCGCGCGTCACGTTTGGACGAAGACTCAAAAGACTCCGGTTGAGTAGGTGAAAGCAGGCTTCCGCCAACCTGACTGATTCTTCTTACATAAGGCATTATTACACGTGTACTTGAAAAACAATTTAGATACCACTACATATGTGAAAAATCTTATGTAATTTGTATCATTGTTACTGATAAGTAACAATAGAACTTATGCACTTATAAATATGTGTAATACTAAGAAAACTGCTTGAAGGTTTACAAAAAAATTTCATTCAGGTAAATTAACAATAGTTAAGAAAGGGTAATCTACGTAAATTTATGTGATCTAGATAGACAGATTAGCTTTATAACATTGTAAACTACATAAGGGTATGCCTGTCTTCGAACAAGAGTATTTCTTAGGATTACGACAGTTTTCAATACCACAGAGAGTGACTGGTGGTGGTTGACATCTGTTAAATGAAATAAAAGATCTAGTATTTATTCTGTCCTTAGGCAATAATAAGATAATATTGACTTACTCCTTAGCAGGATGCAGTGGGAATTCTTCACCAGGTGGCAAAGAGATTGAACTTCCTTCAATTGTGAGACGATATGTGACTAGAGGAACTTGTCTTCTGGATGGTTTTCCTTTACTAATAATCTTTGAAGCTTTGGATTCTTGCTTCTTCAATAATCTCTCCATGGTTTTTTTCTGTTCAGAATAGATAGACAACAAAGTCAGTGTATGGTCGACATTTCATTCTTTTCAAAAGTGACCTAATTTTTTACTGTACCTTGTCCTTCTCTCTTTTCTCATCAGCCAACTGCTTTCTCTTTAATGATTTTAAAGCAGCTTTTTGAATGGCTTCTGCTGTCATTACTTTTTCTTTATATCCTGATGGCAAAGACATTAATTGCTCTACACCAGGATTTGGTTCAGTATCAGTTTTTCTCTCAAACATTGCTCTTTGCCGGGCAGTCATTAATTTAGGATCTTTTGGTTTGATCTTCTTTAATTCATCATCGACCTAAAATAAAGCATGTGTAAAGCAAACGAAAAGTTCACAGTATCTAAAACTATTATTTTAAATGAGTTTAATTACCTCTTCCAATTTTCCGGATTCGATAGCATCGAGCCATCGTTCCTCTTCGCTACTTGTGCCACTATCCTTACTTTTGCCTGTTTTATTAATTTTTTTCTTAGACACTGCTTTAGGCGACGTAGCTGTACTCGGTCCTGCTGCCCCCAAAGTAGTTACTTTAACCATTTTCTCCGGTTTCTTCTCCAAGCTAAAAACAAAAACTTGTTATTAATAACATAAGCGATTGCATAATAAAATTATTACTCTAAAACCACTACCTCTTGTCCTCTTCTTTCTTTAAGCGAACTTTAAAAACTTTCTTGCGATCAACTTCGGCGACTACATCAGCGAAACCATCACTGTCGTCATGTACAATCTTCTTCTTCTTGTGTTTCTTATGTTTGTGCTTTTTGTGCCTTTTCTGCGGTGACACATCATTCATATCTGTAAAAAAAAAAAAAAAAATAATTCTTACATTTGCAGAAGTAAAAAGCATTCTTCGAAATTCCATATCTAATAACTAATTCAAATTTAAATACATTACTACAACGCCACGTCACGTTCATGCTCCGAACTAAATTTCAGTACGCGTCGATAAACTATGTACGAGTTATGCATCTCACACATGCATATTCCATTCTCTAAAACAAATCATTAACCCCGCCAATCACCATCCAAGCATAAACGCATCATTATCCAGAATCTATCGAATAAAACCAAAATAGATTGAGAGAAAGAATGAAGTAACAAGTACATACCAATATTTACATCCTCGTCGGAGCTTCCTTCCTTTGATTTTCCCATTTGTCAGCAACTGACACAATCTTCAACAAAAATGTCAGAATAGAATGAGCCTCCAGCGCCCTAAAACATTATAGATGGGGCAACGAGCGCGATTGTTGAAACAAATGATTTAAAATGCCTTCATCGACATCGGCAGAAATCAAGAAACCATTTTGCATACGCACTGAATTCCCGTCACTATTCAATAATTCCAAAATTAACTATTGAAAAAAACTAACTCGTAAGGACTTTCGAAGCAGAAGGTAGTACGACAACAAAGCATTATTTATTTTCATATAATTTCATTCAATAACATCGTGATACTGATATTTTTATACTAATTCGATTACGCGGTCCAAAACACCTGAAACGAGATAATAACGTTAAATAAAATACCTGCTCCGTCCAATTTCACTGTAGAAACAACAGAGATACGTCTGACGTTAATAATAAATGTACATTTTATAAATATTAAAAAGAGATACCTATTACATTATCCAAAGAAAAAAAGATAAAAGAAAGACTTTCTAGAGCACGTACACCAAATATCTCATCTGCTATTCCTTTTTTGAGCATATTTCGAAATTGTAATATAATACCACGCCAGCTTTTACACTTAAATCGCAATAATTGTGCGTTTTTGCATACATAATATTATACGCCCGATCCGTTAAACTATTGTACAAAGTATAACAAACCAATGACTACACGTAACTTATTAAGATATACATATCTTACACGAATGCTTTCTCGAAAGTATCGATGCATCCCGATAGTACAGAACTTATGAAAAATATTTATAAAATATAATGACTCTCGGTGGCCCGCGATTTTACAGCATATTCATAAATATTACATCTCCGCTCCAATCGAAAGTATTCACATCCAACGATTAATATCACGATCAATAAACATTGATTAGCCATCGACAGGTAAAGTTCATCATATACGCTGAAAGATCACATAGAAATACCAGAGTACATTAAACACGTAGAGACGTCGTAGTTGTTTGACATTAAAGAATTTTCAAAAAGTAAAATGTCAACTTCAACATTCGATGACAGTTTCCTAAACGTTAACATGTAAATATTGTCTGGCTTTTGCTTATCAGTCAAGAAGACAGAATCTGACAACTATTTGATCCAGCTATTGGATAGAACATAGAACATAGAAGAGAGGCGATTAGGCTCACGTAAAATAAATAAATCATCAACGCAGAGCAGACTATTGGAATATTATGAATTTTACATCAGTAAAATTATGGAAGACGAATTAACAGAAGAGGCCCGTGTACCCGTTAATGATTTTACGTCCGTTTTCTTCGACGCGATTCAATGCATAAACTTGGTTTAACTGTGCTATTAGCCAATCACATACTTGCATTCTGGAGATAAACGGAGTTCATGCATTGAACCGCGTCGAAGAAAACGAGCTTCAGACATCGAGTCATCTGAGCAGATGAATTGTTAGACATTAGACGAACAGTAGACACTAATAATAATAATTATTATTACACATATAATAAAAATACGTGTCTTTAGATTAATTAAGGATCCACGATGTACACTTATGAATCTACATATTTTTCGGTCTAATTATTAAACTTCCCAACGCTTTATCTAATGATCGCCATTGATTGAAAATGACGATTGACAATTTTGGCACTTACGCTAGTCCTTGCATCGAATTATTATCTTAACGGTTGGATATTTCTTTCATCATAGTTTGTCATTGGGTTCTGACACCAACTACAATTATTAAACATATATTCGAATACAGCAATGATGATAGTTAAGGTCATTAATTTTGACATAGACAAGAAAACACTCTTGACGGAGGAGTCACGTGTAGCTAATGATAAAAATGGTATCACTGATACGTGGATAATATTTTCAGATCACAAACGGCATTAATGATCTAGGACCATTCTGAATGGGAGAAACGTTAGCAGGTGGACGTGACATTTATATGACAGATTTTTATGTAACATTGAAAATATTTTTTTTCTTGGAACAGCTCAAAAAACGTCTATCACGCAGATTTCTAAGGAGCTGGAATTGTGCCATTATTGTCCAGCATTGATAAAATACTTTGACACTAATAACGGTCCTTCCTTTTTTTTTTTTTAATTATTACCAGTCATAAACACCGAATCGGAGAGTATCATTAACATAGTAATTGATACGGTGACTTTGAAAAATGTTGGTCATCGCATTGATATGATAAATCGTAATATCCTCCATTAATCGGATAGAAGTAGTTCTATAGTTTGCAATTGAGAAGTATGAGATTTCTAAACTCATCATCATCATCATTATCATCATTGTCGCATTAAAATGATTACCCTGTATTCTAGGTCTCGACTGCAGGATGTATACGAGAGCAAAGAATTTTACAATGTTCGCGCCTGGTTTTTTTTCTTCGATTAATGATTATATGATATATTACAAATATATGTCGTACGTCTGTACGTTTATAAAAATAGACGAGACATTAAAAAGGACTCTGTATAATTTTTTACGCTCTGTCGCACGGACGCAGTATTCTTGATTATTGGGCGCAAAATCAAGAATAGAATGGAATTTTAACGAGGATGCCAGGCCGTCAACTTTCTCATGATGAAATGAGGATTAAGCGATTAACGTTACCTATCTTCGAAAAATCATTAATGTTGATAATATCAGAAATCGGTGGGTTGTTTGCGTTTGTGTGTTTGTGTGCTTAGAGACAATAAAAAGTAAATGTTATCGTTTACATCTGGAATTAATCCCATCTATATTAATTACAATTTCGATTTAAAAGCCGCGACGTCTTATAACGTTTGCTAAACCGTAAGTTTTATCTCTTATTATAAATAAATTTGCATGACTTCGTTCGTTCCGGCTTCGAAATAATTTTATGTATATATATAGTGTATCCTCATAAATTATGGTGTATATTATCACATAAAGTTGGCCCTATTCTCTTAGAATGACTCAGGAGCAATAATCATGATTGTCCTTAGGAATGTGTGATATTATATTTTGAATTTTAGAGTTTTTGAGATTTGGATTTACGTGGTTGGTTATTCTTGCTGGGACAAATTGCATTCTTATCAAAGACAGCCTTCTGTTTGATTCTATCACAAGGGTTATTGGAAAATTTAATTTAATAATGGATCGGAGAGGTTGCTGAATTAATTGTTAACTCTTAAATATTTGACTAGTGAGTCGTCAGAGTCAATTAATGAGTCATTTATTGATGACAAGTTTTTATACTGTTTTTTTTTTTTAAATGCATTTGGTTCCCAACAAGAATACATTCGATTCAAAGAAATAATTACTGCCTTTTCTTGATATTAAATACTTGGATACTGCGTCGCAAAACAATTGCAAATGTTTGTGCGGAAAGAAGTTAAATACAAAAATATAAATAGGTGCTTTGCGTCTCGGTGAGCAACTTTGTATTCAAAAGTTTTTAAACTGCGTAATTGAATTAAAAAAAAAGTTTAGATCAAGTTTCATACGTATGGTCCCTCTTAATAATAGTCATTAAGCTTAAAACTTGTAAAGAAAATTCAAAGCTTATGAAATTCTTGTAAGAAACCTTCAAAATAAGACTCTTGAAGTATCCTAAAATGCAGAGTGAATAAAAACCTCAAAACTTGCATAGTAATATTGTCATCATCGACAGAATCGTACAAGAAAATTAATAAACTAATTACTACAAGTAGCTAATAAGTTTCTCAACACACACAACAAAACCAAATCAGACTGCTACTGCTCTCTCATAAATTTCTCATTCCATATGTAAATCAATGACAGTAAACTCCACGCCATCCCTTAAGCAGTTCAATAAAATTGTCAATAGTATTCGAATCGATAAGTAAAAATAACAACCACGTAGATCGTCAGGATTTATTGAAGAAACGGATTAAAACTGTAAGAAGTAACAATATCAACAAGAACGATGTATAAATAATTTAACCGCTAGTAAACGCAGTCCCAGTCATGTTTAAAAGACAAAAAGAAAGTAAATGAAGAAAGAAATATAAGAACATGAATTATGAGCGGTATTCGCACGCCATTTCTAAATCGCGAATTTAAGAGACTGCTTAAAAGTTGTTATAGAGTATGAGATGTTGAAGTTAAAATGACTGCATGAGTCAAGTACAGAATGGCAACTTCAATCTCAATCTATATCGCTGTATAGACGCTGCTGCACCGTCGTTTGGCACATAAACCGAACATTATGCACATTTATTTGTCCAATGACAATACGTTCTATGAGTTTTCTTATCTTAATGACAATTAACGAACGAGGAAATGAGATAAAACTTTTTTTAAATATTCACCAACCACAAGACTACTTAATCGCGACCAATGAACTAAAGCGGGACGAATTTGTCATTCTGTTTCCTGGCAAATTAGCCAAGATCGCGTTTTAAATGTGTAAAGGGTGAATAGGACAGATTGTTATTTTTACGAAGGACAATGCCAGGACGCATTTATCAATTTACACGCGCGACCTATTGCCACAATTTAGTTTTCCAAGTTTCACGCAACACCAGGCACGGTTGAGGTTCTTCATGAGAAACTCCGTTGCGTTGTACTATTTCATGTTGGCGCGAGTTTTTAAGGAACGTACCACGCTAAGGATTGCTGGATGGGGAGGACTGATGAGAGCCAGGGTGGGTCAGTTGGTATTTTGTTTGTTGGAGCGAAGGCGTGCCAAACCCGAACGCTCACCCTCTTCTTCATCAGATGTACATGGTGGTCCACCTCCAACGGCACCTCTCGATGACGTCGCTTGCATCAGTTCCTGATCCGGACCATTGCGATGCTCGTACAAGAGGATGTTAAGAGTTTCCTCATAAATCCTAGCCTCTGGGAACTCCACCTGAATATAAGAATTTTATATTATTTTTTTTAATCGATAATACTTTGATATAAACCTATATTATTCAGGATTATTTTAAATTCTTCACCTTTGTGTGCTTCTTATCAGTTGCGTAAACAATCGAATGACAGCAAACTTCTGCTATCTTACGACCATGACCATAAAATGTCCAGCAGCATATTTCACTTGAGCCAATGACATCTTTGATAAATAGGACTCTACCACTGAAACGAAGGGACATCTTGTCGAACAGTTCAATGTTCTTTAACAGATTGTCATCTGAAGTACTGAAAGTATAAGTGCACAGGCGATGCTTTAGTCTTCTGTGAACAGTGCACATATACACCTAATATAGAATTGCAAATAATACCTTGTGTACGAATATTTGTTATTGTGCCTATTAATGAGCAGCTTTACTACAGGCTTAGTTGTATTACTAATGAGCAACTGCTCTTCTCTTTGTGAGGTGATAAGCGGCACCCTACATATTGGCTCTGGTTCGCGCTCCTTCTTAAGGAGCGCCTGTTCACACGATTCAGCCAGCTCACTAATGCAATAATACTTTGCCTCGGCAAGCAACTCTGCCATCTCGTTGACACTCTCTGGTAACGGGACGGATCCGTCTCGTAGGAAATTTAAAATTGTGCCAAAGTGTTTTCCACAGCGATCAATCAATATCCAACCTGTAATAAAACAGTAACATTGCCATTTCACTCCATCAACAATTATTTGTCTACAAAGAACCCTAAGGCATGTTGCAAATATAACGATAACTAGATCATTCCCTAAAATTTGGCATTTGCATAAGAACAATTTCTCACCTTCGGAATCAGTGAGAACTTCCATTCGACCACTGAACATAGCACGTAACATTGTATCATGTTTTCGTAAAGTGCCTATGGTAGTATAATGGAGTGAACCACCGATATTCAGCTTGACATATTCAGATGGATATTTGATGACGGTCTTGTGATCCCCGGACATAACGAAAACGTTAATGAGAAATGCCGAGATTGATGACGATGGCGATGATGGCGATGACGGTGATGATGATGATGATGACGGAATATCGATTTTATCAAGTGTCAAACTCAACATTTAACACATGAGCAACGAGAACGTTGCGGCACTCTTTTGATTTGGCAACACGACACTTGTAACTAGCGTTAACGAGTCTAACTTCTTACGTCTCGTTGATAAGCGTCATTTTCACGAAATTTTATCAAAACAAAGTAGAGCACGATTCGTCTATGTTTTATCCTAGCTTTTATACGACTCGGCTCGAGAAGAACACTCTACTATACCCCATATTGGCAAGAGCATCGAGGTAACACTGTGCATGCGCAGTACTTGCGTCGCCGCCGTTTGTTTAACAAAATGGCCGACTCCCTAGCGAAGTACGGTCTCTACGTAGACGATCTTGGAAAGATATGTGTCCTGGAGCCAGAAGTGTCCAATCAGACAAATAAACTTAAGGAGGAATGTAAAAATTTTGTTTCCAGTAAGTGTCGCGTTAATATGCTTCGTGCTCTATATGATATACAGATTTATGTCATCGTCTGACAGCAGAATACAATGCACTTTCATCGTTTCAACTCTGTCTGTTGCATATATTTATTTTATTTTTTATTGCACTTACCTCCTTGTCTATCACGGTACCTCTTTCTTCCCTTTTTCGGCTGTTATTATTTCGAACCCATACGAATCATTCGAAAAGATAAGCGGATGCCCCTACTTTTCCTGACAGAAATGCACACACTGCCCTCTGTATGCTTTCTGCACCGATTCGGTACTTTGCGCACAGTTTGTCCCACATAAGATCATTTGCAAATTGTCTATTCAATAATGTTTCACTTGGATATTCAATTCGCATGAACATGTTTTAACCGTATAATATTATGCGAATCGCAATCCAAGTTTGGAATTGTTTTTCAATCGTGACTTTTGCCTGTATGCATTTCTAAGCTAAAATTTTATTTACGTTTACCAAGCACGGCAATGTTCAACATTTAGACACGATGGAAATTCTGTTGCTAGCTGCGATAAATTTTCTCATTGATCGATGATTCTATCCATTTACAGAGATCAGCGAGTTTCAAAACAACTCTGATGAATTCATTCGAATCGTGGATACCTTGGCGACCGAGGTCGAGAAAGAGAAAATGAGAACGATAGGTGCCCGCAATCTTTTACGTTCGGTAGCCAAGCAGAGAGACTCGCAAAAACAGCAAATACAGGTAGACATATTTGGTAATTTTATCAAGTATCTCCAGCATTGAAAGAAAGACCGAAATGGTACAATGATTCTTTTTTAATTTTATAGGCGCTGATTATTGAGAAGTCTACAGAACTGGAGAGACTTAGAGTACAGTATGATTCTTTAAAAAGAATTGAAATGGAGCAGCTGGAAACTATTGATCATCTAACGTCAAATTAATTAGAGATTGAAGTTTGATAAAAACTTTGAGAGAACTCGTACTTTTGACTGAGTAATACAAGATATTTTTGTCATATGCATATATAGGACTGTGGTTATAATGAAATACACAATTTGTCACTTTAGTTTACATAAATAAATACATATTAAATACAGGAAATTATACAAGATAAATCAAGAGCAGATAATGTAGTATTGCGATTGGAATAATACATATATTATAAAACAGGATAGATATCGCGCATAAAATCATGGAAATATTTTTACTAAAAATTCAATAATTGATACTGGCTGTCGCTATTTCATTTAACGTGATATATCATAAGAGTAATAGAAATAACGTAAAATTCCACGACCCTTGAACTTGAAAGGCACATTAGTTTTTATTCATTTTCTTTCATACTTCAGCCATTACTTCATCATGTTTAAACTTAATTACCTACAAATTACCAGCGCGGACTAACACGAGATAATTAAACTAACTGTTTTACGAATTCGAGCAAGAATAATATATTCCCTGAATGAATTTATCTGTTACAATCATATACATATCAATTCATCGAAAGTAGATCGATTAAGGGTAACGATAGATCACTAAGATGTGTTAGAAACAATAAAAATAAGTTCTATAATATAAAAATTAACGTGCTAATTATAATGAGAACCGATTTGTCCAGGGAAATAGTAACGTTTTTTTTTTCTGTCATATTAAAAACAAAACTCAATTACTCATTCTGTCTTTTTATGTTATCATTGTAAGCTCTGAAATTTTTAATTATAATATTACCAAATACATAACACTTTTGTCACCACCTGTACGAAACAGTATTTTTACATTCTGCACAATTACGCATCCTGCAGAGGTTGCGCCAATGAAATAGATAATGTGACGAGCAAATGATATGGTATCGCCAGAGATATGCCAGGCAAATTGTAAAAGTTTTTCGGAAATTTCCTTATCGTGCCACCGCTGTTCTGTGGAATTTCGTTTTGTTGTTAATTTTTTTTTTTTTTTAAATTACTAATTAACGCACTGCCTCAGATTGTGTGCTGTGCTTTGCTGGTTTCTATTTGTTTCCGTTGTTATTGTGTAATGTTAATCGAAGCTAACGTACTGTACGCTATTTATGTTTTGTGACAAAATTTATGTGTACCTTAATTTCAATTATATAGGAATATCCAGTTGAGACTCACCAATTAGATTTTATAGCCGTCATGTGACTAGTTTGAACAAGCACCATTCGGCAATATTAGATAATCAAATGCTAGTTAAATTTTCCAATATTTATTAGCTAATCGCGCAAGCGAAGTACGCGATTCACGTGAAATATTTGCGTCTGTGCGTAAGAGAAAGACAAACATAGTTTGCTTGAAGGGAAATTAATTGCCGCGCATAGACTGAATATTTTTTTTGAAAAGGTGTATTTATATTCTGAGGTATTGGAAAAACTAGTTTTATCATTATAAAGATATTTTCGAAAAACGCAATATTTCCCGTGACGTTATTTTTTGGTAAAATTTTGAAATACAAAGTTAGACACCTTCACATGGTAATTATTAAATCTGTTATGATGGATTCGAGCTGAATAGTTCTGTATAATATATATATATTTATATATATATATTTAAATACTACTCACACACCCATTCGTACAACCATAGTAACCAGGGATTCAAAAATAAACTTTATTTAGTAAAAATAAGAAATGGTGTCGTGTTGAATTACAAATATTAATCCTATCGTCTAAATTTATAAATATGTACAGTTACATACCTAGTACACCTGTAACCTAGAAACTCAAGGGAGCATATTTTATGTGTATATATATAATATATATATATATATAGAAATGGAGCAGATGGGATAATATCGAACCAATTTTGTTTTGTGCAGGTAATCCAATCTTACGAATAAAAAGCGCTAGCAAGCAGGGAACCTATATCTTATGTAGAGGGAAACCGTTATCTTATTTAATAAAGGGACATTGTACACAGGTGTAAAGAGAATAAAGAGTAATAAAGCAATATAATTGAAGATTGATTGAATTCATTAACCTGGTAATCACTTAGGTTTATTGTTTAATCAACGTAGATGTTGACGATGTAGCATTGGGTAAATGGTAGCGGTGTGAAGTACGAAGGTGGAAAGTGATTGGAAAAAGGGATGAAGATTCACGTAAGAAAAGATATTTAAAATCCTGTCGTACAAATATACCTCTTCCATGATTATTTTCATCGGACTACAGTGATTCATGTTTTCATTTTTTTTTTCATCACTGAAAACACTACATTCACAAAGAAAAGAAAAGAATCACACCGAAGTTCTCTCCAGTATATAATAAATGGTCGTTGTGTTTTAAAATGCAAGTGAACGCTTAAAGGAAATAACTTGAGACATATAACAAAAAATGAAAACTGACAGTAGCATCGACACTAATATTGTAGCGTGAAACTTTTATGACTCTAACAAATTATCGCGAGTTATAAAAACAAAAACAGCGTATCATCCTCATGTGCTCCGATCGATTAATCTGCTGCCAATATCCAACACTAAACACACACTCTCGTTAATCCACGTAGAAATTTATAACGCGAAGTAAACTGCACATTAACATGTCTGCAAGTTTTTTTTTGTTTTGGGTTCAGTTTCCTTTTTTTTTCAGAGAATAACAGAATTTAACATGAATTACACATTCACTTAAAGGCTCTCCGCAGAAACCAGTTTACGGTACCACACGATCACTCAGACGGACTCTTCGGTCTTCGGACGCTTGCAATCCGACGTGATAACATCTTCTGCGGTAGCATCCGCGTCGTCCTTAGAAAGACTCGGTGAAACCGGCCTCTTCTTCGTTTCTGATGTTTCGCTTGGAGCATTTGTCTGGGATGACTTGAATTGGACTATCACGGCCGTCATATTGTCGCATCCTGTACCGTCGCCAAGTGTATCCGGAGCGAGACAGTGATCGAAGAGCTATGAAGAGAAAAAAAGAATATTGTTATAAATAAAATATATAAAAACTCAAATATAAAAGAGGATTATCTTACCTCCTCGCAGATATGAGAAATGTTTTTGTAACCCTGAAGAAGACGTGTGCGCACAAACTGTATAACATCCTGACTGGACATGAAGTTCCAGATGCCATCACAAGCGAGTATCATAAATTCATCTTTTTCTGGATCTATCGTAGTATGCCTGACGTCTGGTAGTGCGGATATCATTTGTTCCTGTGCTGGTAATTCGATGTTTTGTTTGTAGGCATGGTCGCCAAGAGCTCTCGAGAGATTGAGACCTCCATTGACCCGTCCGTCGGCTGTGACTTTACCACCAGCCTTGACGATGCGCTGCATTTCCGGTTGATCTTCTGGTTTGTGGTCCAGACTTAATTCCAAAGCCTGACCGTCTCGACATAAAACACAGCGAGAATCTCCAGCATTTGCTACGTACAATTCATTTCCTTGAAGAATTGCGACTACTGCTGTACATCCACTATCCGATCCTGGCTGTAATAATAAATTATATGGTTTCGTTCACCTATATAAAAGTTGTTGAGAAAATTTTGTTCTACCTCTTCTGTCATATCCATAGTTAAATCATTTTCGTCGTTATCAACTTCCTCGTCATCATCATCGTCACTCTCATCATCCTCCTCGTCTACGTCTTCAGTATCGCCATCGCTGAAATGACAAATATTGTTACAAAAAAAGAAAATTAGTACTGTAAGAGTGTTGATTGGCACAAGTACCTCTCAGGAGCTGCGTCAAAAGTTTCATCGTTCTCATCATCAGAATCCTCATCAGACTCTTCGTCCTTTTTGTTGAGGAGATTGTGGTAAGGATCAATAAGTTGAATCCTCCTTCGACCGCTACTACTGATACGTCCTTGTTGGCCAGCCTCGCCATTTTCCAACAGAGAAGAAGAGCTGCTGGACACGTTATCGCCTCCGCCTTTACTACTATCAGCGTCTCTGAAGTCTCCCTTAGAACCACCGCCGTTCACTTCCATATCAGTTACATTTGGTTCAGCAGGGACAGACTTGCCAGTGGATACTTTCCCATTGATGTCCTCAGAACTGTCAGGCATATCAGCTGATTTAGTTGGCTCAGCATCAGCAGTTGATCCAATCGGAGGTGACGTATGAGCAACGTCACCGTTACTCGTAGTGGAATCAAGAACTTGCTCAGCCTCGCTGCTCCCGGGTGTCTCAGTCTGCTTAACTTCAACAACAGCTGATGTGGAGGAAGAAGAGGAGGATGATCCACAGGGTTGACTCGAGCTGCTTACATCCGCCTCGTTGGTGTTCCAGGAGGTAGAGGATGACGAACAGCCTGCGTCAGAGGACGAACAGCTCGCTTTGTCTCTTCCTCTTCGTCGTAAGTACGGGCTCGAGAAGCACGCGCGCTCTCCAAATTTTTCTCCCTTCAACGATTTTACCACAGGAATCGTACTGTCGGTACATGACTGATACTTCGCCATTACTTGCTCCAATGGCATCGCTGCCTCCATACATAGATTGCTAACATTTTCTTCTTCATCTGCGCGCAACGTAACGTATGAAGATAGATTTATTAAAAGTTTCGTAGCGAATTTAAGGGAATGAAAAATAGTGCTAATCGCTAATTGCGCTAGTAGAAGGATCGCACGTGCTACGCTAAATCCGAGTATAATACTGATTTTTAATATCAAAAGTAACGCACCAGACTCTTCTGGATCTTCTTTCTCTCCGTCAGCGATAGCTGTGCCTGCGATCTCCTTCAGGATATTGACGATCTCAGGTTTGGCAAGGGTAGCATCGAAACCCAGGAAGGCGTCAATAAGAGCTTGTCTGATATCACCCTTTTTGTAGGCATCGGTCTTTTTAATAAAGTCTGGGAGATTGCGTGCACAATACGTAGCCACTTCGTGTCCACCATGTCCATCGTACACAGCAAAGAGAGATACATTTTCATCGAATTCTATACAGCAGTTGTGTGCATCCTGTGGAATCATAAAAAGTGTTGAGATTCATGTGAGTTGCTTACGGGTTGCATAGTGCAAAATTGACATTGCAGCAGAATGCACTCTTTCTTCCCTTCATGTTGAGGCATAATACATAATATGAATAATGGATAAGCATTGAAAGTAATGCCTATAAAATGGAATGTGCCCTGGTACCTAAGGCATATGAGTATATATCTGAAACGTGGACACATTTTCTTTTATCGAACAAAATCATGTGCTACATTTGCATTTTATATACTGTACAGTATATACTTATTTTTTTTGTTAACTAGATTATCTATGAAGCAACATCACAAAAATAATTTCTACAATGATTTTGTAATACATATGATTTTCTATATTCTAAACAATTCTAAATATAATAAGCTTTGCTATGAATGTAAATGACTACATTCTAGTGGTTACTTGATCAGTACATTACGAAAGGCTTCATTGTTACTGAATGTTTCCAAACACTGAAATGGTATAAAGCTCAATATGCCAGCATACAAAAACCGTCAGGAAACGAACCTTTTTCTTTTACGCGAAAGGAATTCAAATTTTCCTAACAACATATATCTACCGCACAAGACTCATAGGACGTTATCGTTCTATGAACTCGTTTTCAGGGCGGTGTTTCGTGCGATTATAAGAAAAATGTACACGATAAAAGCCGCAAAGAAAAACCACGATGAAAATCATTCGAATGAAGCATTTCAGTGCACCGGCATTCAGTTGCTTCGCTAACATACAATAGTAACGGTGAACTGTGGTTCGACAGTGTTCGGCTTTCTTACCTCCTGATTGACTCGCCAGCCTTGCATGGAGCTCGCGCCGAACGCCACATTCTTGCCCACCTCGTCGCTCGACACTTTTTCGGTAATCGGCTCCGACAGGTAGGCCCCCATTTTTCGCTAAACCGGCAGCTGACACGTTGCTCCGGCGGCGTCTCTTACGATCTTGTAATTTCTCGTGTAAAATAATATAATCGCAAGCGCGGTGCACAGCCGTTAACTAGCCCCCATGACCGGTTTGGTTTTCTGTTTTCGACCCTACACTGGCGCCATCTAGCGCGCCAGTTTTAACCCGCATGCACTGTACTTTCGCGCCAATCCTTTTAACGCGATTTACACTCCATACAGTCTTGTTCACACGTGCAACAGACGCCACTTTGAAAAATAAAACGTAGCGCCTTTTTGACACTAGGATTTGTTACGGAAATACAGTATATAACATCCAAGTGCTCCCTTTTATGTTCATCAATAGACTAAATCTACAAAACTTCAACTTCTTTGGATGCATTTCTCGCGTTCCATCTCTCTACAGGTAATATTATAAAATAATTAATTTTAAAAATGTTTATATTCGTGGGGTAAACTATAAGTATATAAAAATGGTGTATTAAACAATTATTTATTGATATACTGATCATGTGAATACATTGAGAACAGAGTAATTCCTTCAACATTTAAATTTAGGCTTACTCAATCTGACAATATTTGGTGATTTTATTGATTGAATTAAAAACAAATGTTATAACAAACATCACAGAGTTTAATTTGGCACCTATCCACTATCTCAATATTGCATTTGCGACATATATTCGCGACAACGACTTTCAATTAAGTAATTGAACCGCGCACATGGAAGGCATTTGCTTATTGCGTAATAAAAGGAAAAAGGAGTAAACACGAACACGAATACAAAATAAAATGAAGTCCGAATAATTTCCAAGCTGATGACAATAAATGTGTATAAAACATGCCGATTCAGTGAAGACTGCGAGTGTCAGAAGTTGTGAGAAAAGTTTATTCGAACTTTTAATACGTTTTATTTTACGCTATTCCATCTTGTAAAAAAGAACAGGCACACCGATTTCTGAGGAGTATAGCCTTTTGATTTTTTTAAATTTTGTTTTTTTTTACAATTTCAATATGCTGCAAATATATCTCGTAAATATAATTGAGAGGAGGTACCAGTAAAATTATTGCTTTCTATATGATCAACATATTCAGCGCTACTGTCGATCCGGTCTACTTTTACCGAACGCAAACTGAACCAGTATTTCCATTAGGAATTTTGTTTCCCAATTTTAAAATTAAGAATCTCATCTGTATTATATATATGTATACATTGTTTACTCGGTTCTTGTTATAATATTAGCTGCAGATAGTAATAGTACTCACGATGAAAATGATTAGTGTTGCGAGTAGTTTTATGAGATGTTAAGATTGTTTACTTTGAAGCTGCAACTTTATAGCTTTCTATTCCTAGTAGATTCGGTCCAGCAGCATCTAAACACAAATATATTAAAAGTCGCTCCATGGCAATTAGTAGAGATCAACAAGACGTCTCGTAGATAGTAGATGGCTCAGTTAATTAGTTATAATATGATAGCCGCATTGGCATTATAGTAGCGAAATAGTAAACTTGGAGCGTAAAGTACCCGACTGGGATACCCGTTTTGTAAGTTATTACAATGCCGTTTCACCGAGACAACGGGCGACGTCGTAAAATCAATTACGAGACCATCTAGCGTTTTGCTTGCATTTCGAAGTAAGTTTGCCGCTGTCAGATTAGGGAAGCTGTAAATTATGAGTTTACGGTGGCAACGTTGTTGTTCTTATCTCTCTAGGTATTTCCGGTACATGCTACGAATAGATTTTCTCTACATTTATATTCAATTTCATAGCGTTTATGCTCTAGTTTGGTACAGTTTGTGAGGTGCATGACATAACCCCTCTATAAGGGAAAGAGAGAGAAAAAACAGAGATCATTATGGAATATTAAATATAAAGTCGATTAGGCTCAATGGTTAAAATCACATAAAGTTCATTGCATAGTATCAGCGATATACTAACCCGCTACCATTTTTCCCGGTCTCTTTATAATGTAGGAAATTCTATAGTAGTAGGTGAAACACCACGAAAAGCGCGCCACCGTTGTACGCGTCTGTAGAAGCATTAACTGGCATTAATGCTGCTCAGATCATTCCTTAAAGTCGAAAGGAAGAAAGATTGGATTTCTCCAAGTGAAAATTCCGGGCGATCCCTTTTTCGAAAGTATAGAATCGTATATTGTGTAGTGGTACAGTGTGTGTGGAGGCTTGGTTACGTATGTGATCGACTGGGTACAACGACGCATGGAGGTTAGGTTACTCGAGACCTATCAGTTAACCGAATAGTGGCTGATTATCCTCGGGTGGGGTGGCCCGTGCAAAAGGTTAGGTGGGTCGACGCCAGTCAACGCCAGTACATGAAGAAGAAGAAGGTTGAGTTGAGAGTCTGTGGATGGTTGTGACCGCGGCGGCAGTGGAAGTAGTGTCAGTGGCGACGGTGCGGACCAGGACGACAAAGAAGTATAGCGTCGGTGTGGCCAGGGCGACGACGAGGGACAGGAAGGACGTGAAGCATTAGAGGACGAACGTGTTCAAGAGAGAGAAAGGGATAGACGCTCGTCGTGCTACAGTGGTAGTGAATGGAACGCGGCCTCGCGGCCCAGCGTAGTACGACGCTCTTTGGGCTCGAGGAGCACCAATGGCCGGCCGGGATCGACGGTCACGTGATGTGCGTGTTGAACCAGCAGAACATTGCAAATGACAAGACGCGTAGGGCATTGTCGGACTGCTTGTGAATCCGTGGGCCGGCCCGTGCGAGTGAGTATCGAGGTAAACTGTGCGAAAGGACTCGTCGCGAGCGCGCGTCAAGCCGCGTTCTGTGCCTCGCGCGCTACCGCGCTCCACGACACCCGTTTCCTACTACGAAGGCCGCATCTGTCTACATGACAAAATGTCGGGGTCGCAGCGGATGCGAAAGTCCTCGCCATGCTCCACGTCAAAACAGGGTCCGATGCGGGCCACCTTGCCCGTGAGCTCGCTCCTGCGACAGAGCAGGCAAGGCAGCAATCTCAGGAAGAGCAACAGCAACAGTCCCACCGTATCGCCGACGAACGCGAACGCGTGGCGGGCCCGCATTTCCCCGGAGACTTCGGCCTCCTCGGGCCAGCGGAGTCCCGGCTCTCTCTCCTACAAAGGTATCTTCGAGTTTATGTATTCCTACCTCTCCTGCTCTGTTATCATGACTTTCATTTAGTGTTATTCAATGCCTTGTGCTCTGATTCTGAGTTTCAATTATGGACAGCAGGTTAAGACTGGAATATTATTATAGAGAATAGGAGAGCTCCTTGGCTAGATCGTGGATGTCTCTGTAGATCATAGGGATAGATGTTTGTTTATGGGTTTTTCGTTATTGTTGAGAAACTCTGGTTTATGTTGATCTATTTCTATTGTGATATTTTAATAATATCTGTTCTCTTGGGCAATACTTGGATTATCGAACTTACTTGAATTTGAGTCTCATGATCTATATTCAATGACACTTTCAGATTAACACTTTTATTATGTTTACTCAAATGGATGTGTCAAATTGACACTACACAGCTTATCATCGATTAAAAAATTGGCTAGTGAAAAATGCAAAGCTTCAAAACAAAGAAAGAGAGTTATTATGTTTAATATCATGCATATGATATAATCACTCAATTTCTTACATAATGTAAATATTTGTTTTATTTATCTAAACAGTTTTCTTTTAGATTGTATCATTTTCTTTTTCAATCCTTCAAGTTCCATTTCTTTAGTTGCATCTCCAAGAAATTAAAATACATATAACTGATTGTTATACATTATATTTCTATTTTCATTTTATTTAAAATCCATACTGGTACTGAAAACCCTTTTTAAAACTCAATATTTTTTAATCAGATTTCTTTTCAATATCTGAAGAGAATATTGGAAACATATTTTTGCTACTCTGCTCTTCATAATTTTTCACGTATAGATGTCAGACTGCACAATAGATGAATACTAAAATTATTACACCCAAAGTCTAAGAATGATGGTAAGATTGTACAAAAAGTCATAATGTTAAATTGATATATATACATTTTCTAGATTATACATACTCAATATATCTTATTAAAAAAATTAAATGTTCACTGTCTCTCAGCTTTTGTAGCACGTTAACACCACATAATATAATTCCATAATATAATATTTACGAGCACTACAACATTCAGTATATATTAATTGTAACTCACCAGGTAACCGAATACATATTTTTAGTTCGGTTCCATTTTACATTTGTATCTATGCAAAGTATTTCAATTCGTTTCCTTTATCATTAATCGTATGCTCCAAATTACTACCCACTATGCTTTATCAATCTGGAAACCGAAAACATAACTTTTTGGGTCGGTTCTAGTCCTATTAAAGCAAACAAAAGAGTAAAATAATAGCCAAAAATGCCAGAGTACGTACATCCACTCATAAACACATAGCATTCTCACTCTTACGACCTGACGCTTGTATAGAAAATTCAACATGCGTTCATAAAACATACGGTATACCATATGTTCTTTCATTGAAATGTATTTTCTTTCTTCTAGCCAAATCAAAAACACTGAGCGGCCGCTGTAGCGAGAGCTTGAGTGGAAGTCAAAATATTCGCCGAACGGCATCACTGGACACAATATACTTGAAGGGACAATGGCCACGTGATTCTTACTACATTCATGCCAGTTTACTCCTAGTGGATAAATCAACTCAGGTAAACAAAATTCATCGTGTACTTTTAAATGAAATATCATTAAGTTACCCTGAAATTTCGACTATCGTATTTGCATACGATATACCTATTTCGATAAGTTATCATTAACAGAGGACAATAACCTTTTTGTAGACTGAAGAGTGGTCCAATGAACCGCGGAAGATGCATACCCGCCATCCACCAGAACAAACGCCTACCGACGAGAAGCTGGAGAAATACATAAGGCATCGGTACGTATAAACCTTGTTCTACGCTTAAATATATTAATCTGTTATTAGTATACGGCCTAGTCGTACAGATGGTTTATGTAATTTCAGTCTCACGTGAGATAGCAGTAAAAAAACTCGTACTGCGACTTAGTAAACATTTAAAGAATACATAACTCTAGTTCATTATTTATAAAAATCGAGATGGCTGAACGGCAACTTGTTTGCCTTGTATACATAATCGTATAACTTGCATTAACAATTATATTCGGGCATGTTACAGATTACAACGCACCAACAAAGAAGGCACCAGTAGTAGAGAAAGGACTGCTGTATTTGGACTTATAATGCAGAGTGGAGCTCCTCCTGCTCTACCTGGTGATCACACAGTACTCTTACCCAGTATCGCTTCACAAACCCCAATGCGTAAGCTATATCGTGAGAATTATTTAGTCGTTTATCAATCTGCACCGATCAATCAATCTAATTGAGTCGGCGTTATTTATCTATCCACAGACGGCCAATTCAGTTTGAGTACAAAAGCGAGTCCTATGAACATACCGGTGAAACCCATGAGGCCCCCTATGCGTTCCTCCATCGAATCACTCAATCAGGAAATAGAGCGACTCGTGCTGAAGTCAGCAACCAATACCAGCGACTCGGATCATCCTGTCGAGGACAAGGTTGATAATAAATGATTCTCCTTATCATTCGTTCACACTTTGAGTATAATGAATAGACATGAACTGTGTGTTAAAAATATATTACAGTACGCAAGATATCGCGAGCAGACGACGCCCGATGGACACCGAGCACCTCTGGCTGATCTCCTGAGGGCCACCCGAAGTGTCAATACCCAAACTCCAGCCACTGACCTTCCATCCAGTTCGTATTCTTCAGGTAATCCAATGGCTTCAAGCATTCCTTTTCCAATAGACGCTCAGAATCTTCGCGGATCGCAGTATAACGTTTACAAGGATATATCGATCTTTAAAGTTTTATCTCATCGAGATGTCCATGTGACAATAATCTTCCTCGTAAATTCTCATTACAATATAATTCAAATCCGGAACACCTTAACGTTATCCCTGCGATAACCATGAACCAATCAACAAATTTTAATCGACCATGAATTATTTAATCGATAACACCGCGTCTTGTCGCTCATCTAATAACAGACTAACAGTGGTGTGTGCCTGTTGCCAAAACAGGCCCCCCGTCTAGGAATTCTGAGTCTCCGCTGATCCCTGGTCTTATGGATGCCTCTCGTCCACCTAGCGATCTCCCACAAGGTTGGCTCCCCCACAAGAACCAAACTATCTTTTTGTGACATATTACTCTTTGACTTTGACTCCTTGTCTTTATTTCATCAGATATTTTTCTCTGTCATCAATCTATATCTTTGCCTCTCTCTGTCGATACTCCATCATGTATTTATTTTTCTGTCATTTCTCTTGCTCGTGGCATTTTGTCGTTCCTATCTTTCAGAATGAACATCCCATCGTTTCTCTTCTTCTTTTTTCTTCTTCTTTTCTTTTTACCTTTACGCATGGGCATGAGACATCTTGCTACTGAAGATACATATGTATATTTATCATCACCCCTCGATATCCTATGGCGATATTGGGGTGGCTGATTTTATAACTAAATAATCAAAAGGTCAAGAGAATCCATATTTCGGTACGGTCACAGTGACCTTTTTTTTTACTATCTTATGATCTCTCTCGGTCTACTGAATAGTGTATGTAAAAGAATAACGAAAAATAACGATGCAAGAGTGCGATATCGCCGGCAAGTGAAAATTAAAATCCACGGCTAGGTGCATACGAATATTGGACGATTAATAAACGGTCGTGCATGCTACCTTGCGTGTACAGATTATTTTATTATTTATTCTCATGAACTGCAGTTTAACGTCTGCATGCTTTACACTGTTTCACGATAAACGTCCTGTGTGATATAAATGTTGATAGATACACGTTTATAGAAAATAGTGACGGTATGTGCAGTTGACCAGCGGGTAAGAATCTATACACAGCAGATGGAATTTAATAGATTCATGTACACATTACTTGTATAATAATCGGATGCCATCGTTAATGATACGTAATATTTATTTTCACTTACCATCTAACTGGCGCACGTTCAATCTCTCGTTGCGTTTGGAAATTGCGTGAAAGATGGCCGAGCCAAACTCACGTCCCTACAATTACTGTAATACCCGGACCATCTCTTTGGATGAGCCAAATTTTTCGCTATCTCAAGTAAACACCAGTAACGAGGATACGTGCGCAAATGCAGAGAAAATATACTTTGAAATACCAGTGAGCTTACATCGGCTTTCATGAATACAAGACCAGACATCGTTGACGTTACTTTTAAATACGGAGACACTTTCACTCACAATTCATTGCCAGGCAAAAATGTACGTGTGACAAAATAATTAATTGCAGTTATCCTTTTTATCGTACGAGTAGCTTACAATAGTGTCGCCAAGGTAAAGGAATTCTTTGCGAAATTCGTAAAAAGCAGCATCGAGTCTCTAGTATCGAAATACGATGTGCGCTTGTTTGTTACGTATCTCTTGGCGAATTATTATTTTCTTCTTTTTTTATTTGCGATGCTTCATCTGCAATCGTTATACGCTAAGTGTGTTGGGCATGCCGTTATTGGTTCTCATATAAAAATAATACAGTGTAACGACGTTTAACTGTCACTTCAAATACGACAGTCCTTCAGAATTGAATTTTGGCAGAGCCAATGATCCAATGATCCAATTATTGAGTGACATGGCTGCATTGTGCATATTGACCTTTGAACGTGTGCCATATCCTACTGCAAGGTTTATTTTTTTTATAAATAGTTCAGCCCTGCAAGTTCCTTGCGTTATGTATTCTTGCAAGTATTGCATCGATGGCGTGTCTGGGATCAGAATGTATTTATGGTACTCGCAAAGCCTTCGCGACGACATATCGTAATCGCGTTGGTTATCAGAAATAGAAATGATAACCCTGTACGCTCTTTCAGGAATGTACAGGTGTGAACTATGCGGGTCAGAACCCGCGAAGGCTGTGCGCAGCATGAAAGGAAGTTTGACTTATTAGCGCAACCAACATTATCCATTGGCCGTTGCTTCTGTATCCGAGCTCTTGATACCTGCTGTTTTCGTTAACCCTAATAATTTTACTTTTCATAGGCGGAAGCCGTGGCTCTACGCCGGAACAGGAAAGGGAAGGACGTCTGGGCACATCTCCTCACATCAATAGGTTCCTAGCCAGGGAACCGCCCGATGGCTGTGAGAAAGTCAATCTCAAGTTTGTCGAGGATGGCAGGTAATGGCATTAACGACTCAATATACTTCTTTACTAGCAGTAACGAAGCCAGTGTTGGCTGTGAGAATGTCAGTGGCACAGTGCGAATGACTAAGTATGGTAAAATCATTTGGGATTAAATTAAAAAAAGAATAAATAAATAAATTTTTTATTGAGAATCAGTGGTAAAAAAATGAAACTAAGGACCTCACGTCAGGAACCATGGAAGCTTCTTCTTTGTCGTTGTCTCTGCATGAGAATTCTCCGCGCTCTTTGGGGTAACAATTATTCACAGTTCAAGATTTGAAAACTTTTATGCAAAGTGCCTGTGGCTTTTGACCGAGGTTGTTTGGACGATGGATGCGAGTGCATGCGTGGATTTTGTTGCGTTATTTAAAGGAGAATACCTTTTTCGTGTGTATAGGCGACCCATGGTAGACTTGAGCAAACTAGACTATTGCCCAAAGCCGTGCGTAGGATTCCAGTTAAAGCCAAGCTTGGGATCAGCGTTCCTGCCATTGCAACAGCCGGCCAGTCCGACAATGGTTGCCAGTGCATCACCCTCTTCGCACACGACACCACCTACACCACCTCCAAACCCATAGTCCTCCTGCATCCTTCAATCGACGGCGTGAGACGCGTAAAGGGAAAAGAAAAGAAAAAAAAAACATAAAAGATACAAAAAAAAATATTACTACGAACGAAAGAAAGGAATGATAACCGCGTCTCCCTTTTACGAATCGTTTATGTTCCACTCTATCTTTCTTGACTCAGTTTTCTTTTTCTACTTTCTTTACCTTTTCTTTTTTCTTCGTTCCTGTGTCTCTCTCCGCTGTATGCCACGTATTACGTACCACACGGGACACACGATCGCACGCGTAAATGTTATCTTTATTATTTTTATTCTTTTGTGTGTGTGTGTGTGTGTGTGTGTGTGTGTGTGTGTGTGTGTGTGTAAATGTCTACTTTTTCGTCCGAAGCAAACCTCATGGCTGGAAAGTGGATTAACTGTGACTTGGAATACAATGGTATATATGTATGTATGTATACATATAGGTACGCCGAAAAAAATGTAAAGTTACCGAATTGATAACAGCAGCAGCTCCCAATGCAAATCGTTGCGCTTTCGTCAAGGCGAGGATACGTTTAATTAATGGAGGAACAAGAGGTGACGAAGAGGATGATAACAAAATGAAAATGGAGGGAACACAAGATTACCGTGATAAGGATGTGGATGAAATTGATTATGATACCGAGGACTGTGGCGTTTCGGTCGGCGATTTTAACGAGGATCGTACGGACCGATAAATGAAGACGGTTACGAGGACGAAGGAGAAAGAAGAGGATTTGATAATCGCATCGATAAAAAGTATTTGAAAGAGGGAACCTGAGCTCCGTTAATATTTGAAACAATAAATAATGAATACGAGGAACAATAATTTGTGATAACTGAAAACAACGTTTAGGAATAAACATTGTGTTCTACAGGGAAAAAGACTAATGAAATTGTGTATTCTAAATTTAGTGCTAAATCGTGCTAAAACAACTTTAGTTTTGTATACAGGGATAAATATTCAAAATGATGAAAAGTATTAAATTTGAATGTCGGCGGACGACGACGACGATAATGACGGTTACAAAGTGTAAAGCAAAAGAGAAAAAAAAGAAATTAAACGAGGGCGAAATTATACGGATCCGTACGTGGTTTACCTAATTACTAGGTATATAACATAAGGTACCCGTCTATAATGTTTTCAATTAAGCTTTTACCATTTTCAATAATCCAACCTCATAGCGTTAACGACCACTTGTTAGAATTTTTTTTTTATCGTTTTGTATTATTACTTGTATGCTAACAACAAATATTTACTAATTACTGCTCTGTTGTGAGAGG
>NW_014333980.1:187485-260926 GCF_000341935.2 Cephus cinctus | reverse complement strand
GGGGGGGGGGGGGGATGGCTCGAACGTTGCGTAGCCCTATGGCCTTTTGTAGTACACTTGACAGGCGAAGAGTGAAAAGTACATGCGACACGCCCGAGATACATTCTCTAACGGATAACTATTATTATTAAGTTTTAGACGGAGAATCGAAATGGCGTCGCGATCGGACACGAATAATCAATGAGAGAGTATACTGTTAATTTATTCTCAGCGATTCACCATTGATGACTTTGTTTTTTTTTTTTTTTTTCGTACTTTTTTTTCTATCTGCGTCTCCGTCGCCACCCACCTGCAACGTATAACGCAAGGCGATTCGTAGATAGCTATTATACAAAAATAATGTAACATGACAGTCCGATTGCGCAGCTTTGAGAATACGGGGCCAATGAAAATTTCCTTCTGATTTATCATCGTGCGTTGTTTTATTTATTTTTTACTTATTTTTTTTTATTTATTGGCAAATTGTAAACGAGCGTCGTCGAGGAATCGTTAAACGGGAGTCGTCGTAGTGCTTGGAAGAAAGAGAAGAAAAAATAGAGAGAGAGGGCAAATGTGCGCTGAAAGAAAAAAAAACCAATTAAAATATCTCTACAGTGTGTGTATGCGTGTGTTTTATGGCGCGATGTGTGTATGTTTGTGCGGTGTGCGTGTACGATGGAAGGAGAGAGATTAAAGAGAAAAAAAGAATTGGAAAAATTATGGTAAAAGGATGTGGAGAGCGCGTCGGTAATATCCCATCGAATGTTAACGATAACAATAATTACAAGGCATGTCTCATGTTCTCGCGGTGGCAAGGGTCACCATAGGGCTACACGGTGGTATTCGTTAACGTAAGTCCGTATTACGTTAGAATTACAATCTGAATATGTACAACCCATTAAGAAGCATACGATTACGGGACGGAGAATGCGTGTTAACGGTGGAGAGAGGGGATGGGTTATGGGGATGATAACAGAGGGGATGTGGAAACACAAAAAACCCAATTCGAAATGCGAACGAATATTTTGGTGAGACGAGTAAGGAGAAGGAAGAAAGAAAAAAAAAAGATTAATGACAACTGACAATATTAAATATTGATTGAAAATAATGATATGCGGTTTTAAACGAGTGTGCGGTATCAGAGTATTGCATATAGATGAACGAATGCTTAATTTTTTTTTTTTAAATGACTGGTGTGCGTGTTTCTTTTGTAAAACGTGAACGGATCGCGTCGTGGCGACTTTTTTTTTTTTTTTTTTAATTAACATAGAACGTAATATCGCGTCTTACGATACGAGAATGACAGTATGTATGTATTATAATATCGAGAAATATCGTTTAAGCCATCGGCGAGTAACGCGAGGTTATAATGTAACACAACGAGGGACAGACCGACGTGTTCGTCATTTAATTCAAAAAGGCTACGCCCGATGATCTAGAAATTATTGACAGCTCGTAGATCGTCGTTTGGCGTCCCGACGACTGACGACGCGTCGCCACGTTATTTTGCCTTTTTTTTTTGTAATTACACAGACAATTGACACCGAACGTGTTTCAGATCCTCTTTTTTTATATATACACATATATATATATATATGTATATGTATATATATAAACTTGACACAGAGCGCGAGCGCATAAGCAAGGAAGCATTGGATCTCAGTATACATATATATTAGTGCGCGAGATATCATTCGAGTTTTTCACTTTATCAGCCTTACTTTATCCCTTGTGCAAAATTTATGTGATGTCGGAAGATTCGGCTTGGTAACGATTTCTTCGTCAAGGTTACCATTATTGGCTTACAGATGATCGATCATCAGCGACATAAACTATTGAACAAAAAACAATTACAACTCTGATTTCTTCTGTCATCTTTCTTCGTCAAGGTTACCATTATTGGCTTACAGATGATCGATCATCAGCGACATAAACTATTGAACAAAAAACAATTACAACTCTGATTTCTTCTGTCATCGAGAGCAGTATACATATATATATATATATATATATATATATATATATATTTATACATATATATATGTTGGTACGTGACGTATAAATAAGTACCATGTAAAGAAAAAGAAGAATGGCACGCGTTATCCGCGCGATGGCTTAAATTATCGTTTAAGTATTCGCAGATATAGCCACTCCACAAGTTCAATTTTATTTCTTTATTTTTTTCTCTCTCTCTCTCTCTCTCACTCTCTTTACCACTATCTATCTGTCTCTCTTATTTTCTCTTTATATCATTCTCTTCCTCTGTCTCTCACTGTCGCTTCGTTAAAATACACTAAGTTCTTGCAAACAATATTACATGGTTATGATTTATCTTCTTGGAGATGCAAAGACAAGTCTTCTCGTGGATAAACGGATAGAGAATGGAGGAACGTGCGAGGAGAAAAATTTTAATTTTTTATGCTACTTCCCTTTCGTCTTTTTTTTCATACTGGATATTATTATTATTATTATTATTATTACTACTACTACTACTACCACTACTACTACTACTATTATTATTATTATTATTATTATTATTATGTCTTCTCTCAAATACAATAGTAATATACTGTCTTATACTCTAATGTATATCTAGCTACAGCATTGAGAAATGTTAACACATAAGTACCTGGCACACTGGTCTATGCTCTCTTTGAACCAGCTCACTAGGAAATTTATGCCTTAGCATGCGTGGCACAGTGTGCTACAACACAATACACGAAGGTTAATTGTAGAGTCTGTGAGCGCGAGCGTTTGATGGGTCGCGAGGAGAAAGGTAACGAGCGCGGCGAACGAAAGTAACGGGAAGAAGCTGGTGTGGGAGCGAGGGAATATAAAAAGAGAATAAAAGAAAAAGAAATGAAAATGAGGAGAGGGTTAGAGGAAGAGAAATGATAATGATGCGTTTGCCACTAGTTTTTTTTTTTTTTTATATATCTAAAAGTGCGCCGTGATCTCACTGTACTTCGAAAATGTGTTCTTTTATTTAAAAAGAAAACTGTCTTTTTTTCTTCTTTTGATTTTCTTCATCTTTACGTCCCTCGAGCGCGTATGCTTTACGCCTTCGTACGTTGCCGTATCGTCATAGCCATTGTATTAGGATCCGTCTCTGGCACACCTTCTTCACAATGTTATTCCTCGATATGAAATTCACGACTTACGCCGGTCTCTTGGAGAAAAGTACGAGGCACAGATTTCTAGAGCACTTTAAGTCCGGACAGTCCGAGCCATGGGTTAATAATGCCTGCTTCGCGATTGGTCTTGTGGATGATGCCATGGTGGTTAGAAGGCTGGATGGGATTTTTTTTGAGACTGCGTTAAAGACGGGAGAGTCTCTCGGAGTCGTCTTCGGGAACTTGAGAGGGTTATCTTCGGTATGGGAGAGCCACGTGGTCGCGGCGTGGATGAGAATTTGAAAATTTTCAAGAGAATCGAGGATACTAGCATCCGGTTGACGTACCAAAGTCGAGTACGAAGTTTACTCGTGGATCTAAAAAAAAGTGATCCAGATTGATCGTTTGTCGGATGAATTTTTGTCAATAGAATTTTCGTGGTGCTGTCGAGGTAGTTTTTCGTTTCTTTTTGTCCGAGGCTCCATTTCTCTTAACCTTCGTGTAATTCGCATAATGTGTTATCATAATTATTGTTGGCTTTTGTTGTCAATTTCGTAAAGACGGAGTAACGTGCGTAAAGACTGCTAAATGATTACCTGTTATTTGGATAAATCCAAAATTGAACGACGAACAAAAAGTAAAGTGGGAGGATACGAATTCGTGTGAATTAGGCGGAAATTCTTAATTGTCTTATCGAGACGGTCGTAGGTTAATGACACTTGTACGCGACTCAATAGCGAACGATCCCCTTATGAAGAGTTAATAAATAAATGATTAAACGAAGGATTAAATGAAAAAATGCGATGGAAATGATAACTGATGATGATCAACCCGTTCGGTACATTCTCAACATATCTAAATCAATCTGAGCAGGTTTCAGAATGGCAGAATGAATTGTGTCAATTAATACATTCATTTAACCCTAGGACTGTCCAGATGTATTGTTGCAGGAACATGCACCTTAACGATAATTATTATTGAACATATATTGTAATTTGTAAGATGCTCAGAACGAGTCAAGTTTCCAGTACATAGAACATGTATGTTGTATAAAAATATCTTGGAAAGAGAAAACAAAAATTTTATATACCTGCTGAAAATTAAATGCAACTTTTATTCACTGTTTTATAATAAATATATGAAACATTATTTATTGTTTTTTTATTATAGCGTCGTGACGCACGAGCGATGTTTACCCTAACATCACGATAAACGTGATAATACTGATAATATTATTTCAGTATTGTCTTTGTAATAATGTTAATCAATTGGATAGTGTTCGTTTAGGGTTTATCTCTTTTTTTTTTATTATCCAAGAATCCCACCTTGCTGCTACTTTTTTTTGGTTATGATTAATATCATTTGTGTAACTTTTATTCGGTATAATTTGACTTTTTCGTTTTTGCAATATCGCAGGGTCGTTACGAAAATAGGGATTTTAATGAAATTTTGACAATTTAATCCAGCGGCAGGTTCATGTTTTAGAGTATCTTACAAAGTGCTCGCGTTCATTAACGTTGTCAGTCAATACTTAAATTTTATCAGAGCGAAACTTCTGGTCGTAGGTTGGCGAGTGAAATTTTTGAAAAATTACAAATCTTTCATCTAACTCGCTCACGTGTTTTCGTTCTAGTCTGTCCTAGGGCTAAATCAAAATTAGTCAGCGAAAAATATTAGCGGATACGCAGCGTAATAATTTTTTAAAAATTTATCCAATCTTCGTATCCCGAAGCTGGGACAGTAAGTTACACGAGGATAACCTGATTTCTGTTTTTGGCAGTTGAAAAATGAAATTTCTTTTTAAAATAATAATGAAAATCTATTGCTAATTCCACGACCTGAAATATCATTTGTATCCTCTGCGTTGAGATTCGGTAATCGTGATTGTTTGAAATAATATTAGGATCCTTGGTTGATCGACAAAAACCGTTGAAAAGAAGATCTAAACAAGTGTGAAATTTATCGAGTTAATTCGAAAGAGTGTCGAACACGTTAAATTTGTTCTTTAAAAAGAATGCCGCTTACTTTACTTCGATTTAACCATCTTTTTTTTTTTAATATCTTTATTTCTTCTCTTGTTCTTATAATTACTATATCAGCCTAGCGATAATTGGAAAGCGATTGGCCCACGCGCGGTCGACGCTTACCATCCGACTTGAACTAAGCACACTATTTTTTTAGTAAACGTCAACTACAATAGATACCATTGACTATTGTAAGTGAACATTTAGTACAAATGAAAGCTCGTTATTTACACGAGCTAAGGGCAAACCTTGCTTTTATAACGATGGAATCTATATACGTAGTAATAATTTCGAGAATAATTCCCAACGCGTAGATGCGTAGAGAAACAACAAAAAAAAAGAACAAAAGATGCTTCACACCCTATTATCAATATGGATTCCAAGCATTCCTGCCTGTATAAATACTCCTGTAAGAATGAATGAACCGATTACGATCGTGTATTTTTTAGTTTTACACGTAACTTCTTCATCCTTGTTTTGAGTAGGGAAAGACAGGGATAAAAAAAAACGAAAACGATGGAGAAGCAATAAAATTAATTTTTCATATTTTTAATCAAACCCGCGTTAGCAGCTTATTTTAATATACAGTATCTATAACGTATTATATCATCTCGTCTTTTTATCATAATATTATTTTTATAATTTTCATTTAGCAACAGCGAATGGATCGTAAAACACTAACTTGTCGTTTTGCGCTTTAAAGAGAAAAATTAATATATCAAAGTCTTAAGATGGATTGGATATTTCTAGAATTCACGAAGAAAGTAAATTAATAATCCACTCGAGTCCCACATTTTGGGGTTGAAATCGATACGAAGACTTTTTCTACGCTTTGTATTTGTTTGGAAGACAAAAACAAGAAAAACATTGACAAATATCGTTTAATCGATGGACGCCATTCATTCCCCTGTATTTATCTTATTGCGCCGAACAATTAATTTTTTTTTGTATTTCAACAAAATAAAATAATTGTAACGGAATAATGTCGGAGCGCTACCGCGGTTTTAAACAGACACAGAAACAGATACGAAACAAACACGTAAATTTTGGTTACTTTATGAAATGTCTATGTAACAATCCTGTGCGTGAAAACTTTTATCCAGATTTTCCTTTACTTTAGTATTTTGACTTATGGGCTTTGATACTATAATAACGAAATACTCTTTTTCCTCCCCTGTTCCTAATTAAATCATTAATTTAAGCATCATCTCTCATTTATATTATACATACATAAACATGATTCATCCTGATTATTTCTATTGTTTCTTTTCTGTCCTTTCCTTTCATTATTACACATTAATTATCAATCAAGTTACACCGTATAGTGATACACTATACATATTAAGATATAATTATAATAAACTATAATGATTTCTATTGCGAATGAGCCACCAGTTTTATTACTGAAAAACGTGTACGAGGTGACTTACATATGTTTCGGATACCGATTAAAGAAAAGAAAGAATGAAAAATTGTCATGCAGACTTAGCGCGTATTATTGCGAATTTTCCTTTGCGATTGATAGTTACAAATAGTTATAATAATAATTCATAAAAATATACAATTGGTATTATATTCTATGCAACCTACGTTTCTCAATATGGAATGGTGAGCATTGACTTTGGCTCCGACAGTGCATATGACAAGAGATTTTAACGACTTGTCAAACTTTAAAGTCAACGTCAGCGACTAATAAGGATTATTGAAAAGAATGTTCATGAACAAATAATTAATAAATGGATATCAATGTCGGAGAATGTTATATAAATATTGTAACCCTGATTCCAGTATAACAAGTCCGGTTCACCTTACCTCTCCATAGTGAGAGAATTTTTCTGCGCAACTTGTTAAACGTATGGTTCTTATTACACGATTAGTTTAATTATTATTTATCAGCGTAACGATGTATGTACTTGTTCCAATAATAATGACAGTATGCACTTTTATTTTTATCGGTAAAGTATAAATGAAAAAAAAAGTGTACCTTTTTATATTACTGTTAAGTCGCCTTACATAAATAAAATTTAAAAAAGAACTATATCATCAAAGTCATTATCATTCAATGAACCAATCACAAGTCTATCCTACTTAGTATCTAATTAATGTCTCCTTGATGCTTCTTTTCACACTTATGTACCATTATTATTTGCTGTTATTGTATTTTGACGCAGTCTCGTTTACGCGACGAAATATACTCTTAAATACATGGCCTGTAATTAGTCACTGATCTTATATCCGCGTTAATTCAATTAGCTATTACAATATTAAATGAACCAAAAGCATTGTTCGATGCATCCGCAACAAAATTTATTTGTAAAGACAAAAATAATTAACACTGGGAAACTCGATATTATTACTGCTTTTGAATTGAAGAATATATGAACACTATAAGAATCGAGCAGTTTTTACACGATAGGATCACAGATAAGTCGTGTTAGATTTTTGTTTACCGTTCCACTCGCAGGAACACAACAATTGTAGTACAACAATGGGAACAAACAGGTAACAATGGAAAAATCTGTCGCACGATCCCTCACACGTTATTTAAAAATGAATGGAATTATTAATACTATCGTTTGTATAAAAGGCCAGCTTTTAATTATCTTTAATACATATTAGACGCATTATATTTATATCTATACACAGATATATATATATATATATATATATATATATATATATATATATATTCCGATATATATATATATATATAGGTATACGTTGGTACACTAAATAAAATTTTTGTATGTACAAATTTTCTATAAAAGCATTACTGATTATAGACCCATGTATTGAGGCGAGGAGGAAAACGTATTTCTCGTAGAATTGCTCTTCTTTCTCGAATCTTCATTATTCGGTAGGTCGCTGTGAAAGAAACAACGTGACGCGTAAACTCAAGAATTTTGAATGATCATAAATTTTCAAATTGATTCGATCCTTTGTCTTTCGTTCGATTCAACGCTTAGAGCGATTCTACTTGATCAAGATTAATAAGACTGCGCTGAATCTCTATTAGAGTTTCGTCGCAGAGTCTCATAGACTGATGTAATGAAGTATGTGTGAGTTTATCAGTTTATTATTCGTTCACTGTTTGGATATTCGTGATTGACATACCCAAAGAAAGGCATCAGAGATACAAGAGTTTGTCTACTCGGCCTTGAAGAAAATGCTGGTGAACACTGAGCCAATCGACCGACGACTCTTCGTAACCATTGCTGTAGCTTTTGCCTCCTCTCTTCTACGAATTTGGCATCCTGAAACATGCAAAATTATAGGTTTTACAGAAAACTGCATATGTCATCTACCAGACCCACTGTATGTTGTTTCAGAATTGCGACTAGATCCTTTATTAACATGCACAACAATTACCTTATTTCCTATTGTCTTTTTTGGTGGAAATTCAAAAGTCGTCACAATGGCGTCGTGCTTTTTGAGCTCCTTGTAGAGAGCATAAAATTGCGCATAACGCCGATAAATATTCCACTCGGTGTCCCTGATACGGACGTATATCTGTAACAAAGATCGTATTACGCATAACAGAGATTTTTTATATCGCCCAGTAGCGATAAGATTCTTTTACATTGAATATGTAGAAATAATTTTTTGTTTAATGCACTCAAATATTATTCTTTAAAATCGTTTACCTGGTAGACATGATGTACATCAGATGATTGTCCGGTAAGGAAAGCTGATGGTATCCATATATGAATAAGACAAGGAGGTTCTGAAGGTAAATCATCCTCACTTAACGGACCACGAAGACATTCCAGTTCGGCTTGCAGTAACTTTACCAGCCTGTCCCTGTTATAAAAGCCAAGTGATACAAGTATCAGTTTCGTATAATATCACATATGTCATGCAGACTCATGTATTATCTTGATAAAACGTTTCTGTTGTGATCATCTTACCGGTTTGTCAACTGCATTGTCAATCTGGCATTGAATTCCATAAGTTCTGCATGCATTTCGGCGACTTGAATCAGTTTATCCTGATACTGCTGTGCTTCGCTATGATAATCCAAAGACTGTTCCTCCTCAGATACTGTAGTAGAGTCCGAATCTCTCCTCAACATTTGAACAGCAGTTACGTACTTGCGTAATTGCTGTCGCAAAAGTTCGTTCTCTCTATCGTGATACAAAATAGTAACGTCAATGGAATATCAGAATTTGAATTACACTGTCATTAAAGACTGTTAACATTACCTATTTAAAGTTTGTAATTGCAGATCGTGCCTTTCAAGATAGTCTTGATGCTGCCTTTGAAATCTGGCCAGCTGTAATCTACTTGTTACAGCATCTTCCCTAGCCTGCTCTAAAACCTCACCCATAGCTATTAATCTAATACGCAGAGCATCTACGTCAAGGTTCTCAGCATCTGCATGCATATCCAGACCCACCAGTGGCTCTGTAGCTTCTACAGCAGCTTCCGTAACCTCTGTAGACTCCTAATACAAAATTCCCATGTAATTTACTGTTAAATATCCAGACGAGACTTTTTAATAAAATTACTATCTGGTAGTATAATAAACTTACGTCTGGGTACATTGAGGGTGTAACTAAAAGATCATCTAGAGTTTGTTCTAATGGAGAAACAGGAACAAGTCCTCCCATATTTCCTGAATCCGTAATCGGCGTTAATACTCTCTCCTCATCAAGAGATTCACTACAAGACCAATCCACTGGCTTCACATTCAGGACTATATTACTGGTATCGCGTTGCTGTTGTACTGGCAATGGGAAAACGGAAGGAGATAGCGAGTTTTTGGTAGACGCTACTATCGGAGAATTGAGACAAGTTGGCGGAGCGCTGACGGATACGGCAGATATACTAAAATCACGTTCTTCCTGCTCCTCTTCCTCTTCGTTATCAAACGATATAATATGAGTTGGCACTTTCTTTCGGCGCTTCTCCAAATCCGTACTTGACGTGCCTAGATGAATAAAAAAAGCTATGAAACAGATGGCCAGTACTTATTGTATCTCAATACGATAAGATGTATTAATTTGTAATGTAATTATAATGGTTGTATGCCTACCTGATACTGCTTATTATTAAAGTAAGAAAGGAATGAATACCTGGTATTACGGACGAAATAATTGGCTCTGATTGCGAAACTCTGCACCTGCCAATTTCGCTTCCACCGGATCTGTCGTCGAGCTCTTCGTTGTCTATCCTTATGGCAAATAGAATAGTTCCAAGACCTAGTATTACAATATTGGATTATTAAGGGCCAATAAGCTCTTCAGGATTTAGTGCTAATACATGCTTCAGAGGGAAAGGATATCATTTTATGACACGAATATAAACATTGTTATTGAAAGGCACTGAAAACAAACCTGCAGCTACGTGTGGTAGCACGGATGATCTCTCCTGGTCGAGTATAAATGCCCATTCTTCGTAAAATGGACTAAGGGTGTCAGAATTAATTATGGCGTGTAAATGACGCTCAAGAGATCGTTCATTTAAGGCTGCTCTGAGCCACGCACGACCACGACCGTAATCCGTATGAACTTTTCTTAAGACACAGAAGCGTTCTTGCTCATGCCATGTGAGCTGCTCTCGAATACATGGCCAGAATGCCATATCTGGAATGCTTGTAGTCTTTGAGGACCCACCAGAGACCAAGTCGGATACATGTCTATTTAACAAACAGGTAGAATTACAGGTAAATACTGGCTATTGATAGCCTAAAACAAAACGTATGGATTAAAGGGTGAAACTTGAGACTGTATGGTCTATATCATTTTTCCAAAATGCTTGCAATGTAGTATGATTCATATGTATACAAGAGATAAGTCTTACACTAGTCAAACAGTCCTGCTACTACTGTTTTAAAAGAAATAACACAGGAAGAAGTTATATACAAAGTTTATCACTGACTGTACTATACTTAAAACTACTCTTTACTTAGGACCTTAAAAAATTTGGTCTGGGAATAATTTTAACATAATTCAAATACCTTAACGCAGAATTGAGTTTCTCAATACGATTAATACGCAGTCCATGGCTAAAAATCTGCTCAAATATATAACACAACTGAGATACGCATGCCTCTGACTCTGTTGCCAATTCTGCACGACCACCAAATCTAACATGACACTGTTTTGCAGCCGCAAGGAGATCTTCTTGTAACTTTTGCCTATCAGCGGTGTGGTTGGACATTTGATTGTTATCTGCTATGTTATGCGATCCTGGCACTATGGCCGACATCATACGCAGAGCCTATAAAACGATTAATTAATTATGGAGCTGTTTACTATTTATTATCAATTCCATTTCATTGTGTGATACAAAACGGTATTATCATTGTATAAGTATACCTTACAGCATTTTATTGCAATTATGTAATTTTAAATAATGATCATCAACCAATACTAGAAAATTCAATTTTTTTTCGCAAAATTATTGATTTATACAGAGAAAGTTGCAAGAAGTATTGTAAATTATTCAATGTTAGCAAATTCTTGCAATTATTTTAAATCTCTCCTTCACCTACGCCTTGTTGTGCTAATTAGGTGACATGACAACACATTTATTTTCGTACAGCTTTTGAAGATTTAAACTAATGAACGTACTAAAAAAGTGAAAGCCTAACTGTATAAAGAACAATCAAAATACTAACCATAAGAGCTGATCCAAAGAATTTGATGCTAGTATTACGCTGTCAACAAATTACAATCATTAGGTGCCAAACATTCACGAAAATATCATGCAAGTAAAATTCACAAGTTTGATCACATAACACGCTAACACTTCTTACGTTGTTATAACAATTTTCAACATAACAAATGCTGAACACGATACTTCAAAATGCAGAGGTACTAAATGATGGCTAGTCAAATGATTTCATTATGGCATCACAACGAAACTTGGAATAAAAATTATCGATGAGAAGCAATGAAGTGACGAAGCCCACAGAGGGGCGGAATTTACTTTGTCCTCGTTCTTTTCCTTTCTACCATTGTCGTATACAACGTAGAAAATCTCACGCGATACATTAAACTGAAGGCAAAATGCGCAATCCGCAAAGTAGCGATGTTATTATTCAATTACAGCTTTCTTTATTTCTGACTGTTGGTAGAAAACATTGAGAGGATCAATTGTTGTAAAAATTGTCCTCATCTTGATACTTACAATTTTTAGAGTATTATACGTAATCAATAACTGTGAAACTTCAACTAAGAAAGTACAAAATTGATTTTATGCATTTGTATTTGTGTTGGATAAGTTACTCCATCGGTAAAATTGAGTTGGACAAAGATACGCGAATGACAGCGTTGCTCTGCACAACTTTAATCCTAACTAAATGCTTAATTATTTTGGTTGAAATTGTTGATGATCAGCTATTGACAGACAGCTGAGTTGTGATTTTGGAGCAGGTTGACAATTGTAGTGGAGTTTGAAGGTTTTTTCAATAGTTTGTAAAATACGTGTTATGAAATGGGCTCATTGACAAGTAGGCAAAATGCTGGGGTTGAAGAAGTTGATATTGTCTCAAATCATGCATACAAATATCCTCCACGATCTGGTTAGTGTAAGATTTCATTTAATTTCTCATATCACATTTTTTTGACATTCTTTTTCTAATTTTTTATAACTTGGTTAGATCGTAAAGGTGATACTTGTTTTATATTTTACGATAATGTTGCAGTGTTCATCCTATACACATTTTCTTTTATTCACAATTAATATGCAAACTTTTCTTTCAGGAAGTTATTTTGGTAGTCATTTTATAATGGGAGGTGAGAGATTTGACACACCTCAACCAGAAGCTTATCTTTTTGGAGAGAATGCGGATCTAAACTTCTTAGGAAGTAGGCCAACCCCGGTAAGTCTATTCTTACGCTTAAATTTATAAACAAGCCATTGATGTAGATTAATGAGTATTACTTTCAGTTTCCATATCCACCACCTCAAGCTAATGATCCTACGAAAACACTAAAAAGCTTGGTGAATATAAGAAAAGAATCACTACGTTTAGTTCGCAATGTAGATCAGACATCTACTTCCTCTCAGCATCATAATGCTAAGCATTATGGAGATGGAGATACCGATAACAAACCCACAAGATTCAACATTGAATTTACATTTGATTGTGACGTAAGATGTGCTATCACAATTTATTATTTTTGTACAGAAGATGTCTCAGCTAACGGAGTTGTGTAAGTCAAATCATCCTACTTTTACAATGTAATTATTTATTCTATTATTACTACTTAAAACTTTTAATTAATCAGATACTCTCCACGGGATCCTTCTATGAATTCAGAGACATACCATTACAAGAAAGGTGCTAATCAACAGTTCTGTCAAACGTCACATGTATTTGATCCAACTTTTTATAATGAGGAGGACCTGTTGTATAATCCTGAACGAGAAGTACGTTTCATATCCTGTTTAACATATCATTTTTCAAGAATATTGTTATTACTTTTTATAATAATATAAATGTCCTGTAGATTATTCCAATAGCCATTCATTGTGTCGCTGAGGAAGGCTCCGAAGAACCAAAACAGTCTCACACAACAATAGCCGTAGTAGAAAAACATTCGGATGGCTCATATGTATTGAAAGCGCTTAAACAGAAACTGTACGTGGATGGACTTTGCTACTTGGTACAGGAAATATACGGTATTGAAAATAAAAACACAGAAAATACCAAGGTAATTTATAGAGAACCGTACCCATGTATTTTACACTAACAATTGCAGCTTTACCACTTTCTTTGAACTCTTTAAAATGTTCGGTCGTAGTGAAAATTGTAATTTATTATTTTAATGTCCAACAGCAACAAAGCAGTGATGAGGACACAGAAGACAGTGGTTCCGAATGTGTAATTTGCATGTGCGACGTGCGCGATACTTTAATCTTACCTTGTAGGCATTTATGTCTGTGTAACGGATGCGCAGATTCATTAAGATATCAAGCAAATAATTGTCCAATATGTCGGGCTCCATTTAGAGCTCTTTTGCAAATCAAAGCGCTTCAGAAAGCCACTGGAGGAGTTATATCAAATCCGCCACTGCCAGAGGTAGCACAACCTCATCTCATTTTACAACTAGCATTATTAGAATAACATAAACAAGTTTTATAAAATGATTCAGGGTAGCTGTGAAGTCATACCATCTGGGTACGAAGCAGTTTCATTAATAGAGGCTTTAAACGGACCGTACACACCAAGAGCTACTGTACTGCCTTCAGAATCTTTGGAGACTCCAGACACAGATACAGCTAGTGCGATTCAAGCAGCAGAGGCACTAAATAGGTATTAAAAAAGATGCCAACAATTTTTGCCTACATTGAAATTCGCATCTGTATCACATTTCATTTCGTTATACATTTATAAGATCGCCTTGTAAACGATCATTCATGTCTAACTTCATTTGACCCTTTAACCATTGCTTGAAAATAATCCGATGAACTGATCGTGTAACTTCTCATCATAAAACTATTTGTTCTGTCATGCTTTTAAGAAATTTTATCCAATTCACTTTTTCTTGGTGACCGATACCCAATTGTTACTATTGCTCAGTATGTGCAATTAATTACACTGCACAGTTAAAGGGTTAAACCGTCTGTATAAGATATGAGTAGTTGTCATAAATCAATAACACAGATGGTAGAAAAACTACCTCGTTATAGATCAACCGAACGTACTCCAGTCTCAAAACACGCATCTCCAAAAGATACTGAGAAATCACCAAGAACTAGTGGTGGTCCTTGTCCAACACCCGAGTTCCGAATGTCTGTTCTGCTTGCAAGGGATGAAAATTCTGGCTCTCAAAAGGATCTCCATAGTCGTTCCCCAGCATCAAGGGCAAAGTTCACGAATCGTCCTCGTGACAAAACGGCTCTTAGAACAAGAGACACCCTGAGACTGGTTAATGAAAAACAATCATCTATTGGCGATGAGGTATTGAGTGCTTTGTACTCCTTAGGTATATTGTAATGGTACAAAAGTAACCATTCGACAAAGTAAAACTGAATTTCATGATTAACTTTGATTCTACATTTAAAACATCATTATACAGGGTCAGGATGAGGATAGCGAAGCAGAGAAATTGTCCCCATTGTTGGATGCAGCTACTAGCACCGAAGCACTTGACGCTCATATTCATCCTATCGATGACACCGATATTGATAACGAAATGCAAACAGAAAATGATAATGCAGCTAAAGTGATATGCAGCTGCGAGAAAGGATTTCATTAACAACATTCATTATTCCATTCAGACTCTCTTTTTTCAAGTTATGCGAAACGCGCATCTTCGAGCATCACGTTTCAACCACTTGGTACCCGAAATAGCGTAGATTATTTTTGTTCTCTTCCACCCTTTGATATTATAAACATATGACTAAATCAGGCAAGGAATTACGTGACTTTCACATTGAGGTTCGAATATGCCACCGAAGGATTATGAATATACTATGTAGATAGAATTTAGTATTCATATTTAATAACTGGTTCTGGATAATTTTACATAACATCGTCGGTATAACACGAGTTTGTGATTTACCATTTCCCTTTCTATGGACTATTTTGTAGGTATTGAACTATTTTTTCATAGATATATTCCTGTATATATATTAAGTACGTGAACTACTATATATGTATAGTGGTAAATTTTGACAGCTGTCACGCAATCACTTCAACTTAGCAAAAATAGTTGCTACGAGTGCGAGAGAGACGGGCTTAACAGTATTTATAGTGGTTCGATTAGCGAGTCTTCATCTTTAATTTCGTGGAATTTTATAACAGTAAAATATGGTTGACAAACTCACATTAGGTGGTACACAAACTCTCTACTAACTTCATTTAGTTTGTATTTTTAAGAATTAAATAAGATTACTTGACATGACAACGAATCGCATTTTTATTATTCCTTAATCCTTAATTATCTATAGTGAAAGTTGTTCGAGGACACTACCATAGGATACTGATTGAAAAAAGTGAAATAGCTTAATAAAAGTTTATTAGGTTCTGACTTACAACAAATCAGTATATTTTAGGCTGTTGCCAAAGATTCCCTGAACTTTTTCCAGTGATCGAGAGGTCCATGTTCTGGAAGATACTTGACGTTGCAGCCGTCAGGAGCAAGTCGACCTGCTGTCTTCAGTTCTTCGTATTCAGCACGGTCGTACTTGGTGAATCCCCATTTCTTGGAGACGTAGATCTTTTGACGACCTGGGAACTTGAATTTGGCACGACGCAATGCCTCGATGACGGCAGCCTTATGACGGTCAGAAGACCGAACACTCATGATGGGCTGTCCGATGTGAACACGAGCCACAGTACCCTGAGGCTTTCCAAACGCTCCTCTCATTCCAGTCTGGAGCCTGCATAACAATGTACATAGCAGTTAGAAATAACTTATTATAAAATTCCATACTAAAGATATTGACTGTAATAATATTATTTAAAATATAAGTAAGATACAAAGCATATATTAAAGATCAATAACTCACCTATCAGCTCCAGCGCACGACAACATTTTATTGATGCGAATAACATGGAAAGGATGGAGTCGCATTCGAATATGGAATTGATCCTTTCCAGCATTTTTCACCATGTACTTGTTAGCACAGATACGTCCAGCCTCAAGAGCTTCGGAGCTCAGTTGTTCGTATTCATCTGATACCAAGTGTACACATAGTGGGAAATCTTCGACCAATGCCTTCTTCTTTCCCAAATCAAATATACGGATCTTAGGATCAGGGACACCACGACAGAACCGTGACTTTGGGTATGGCTTGTTCTTGCAGTAACGATAGCTTTAAAAAAAAAATAATACGATTATCTGATGCAACTCATGAAAATATGTGTAATCAAGTACTCAATTACATGATGTGGTGAAATTATTGCACTAATGCAATATGTTTCGATTAAGCTGTTTATATGCAATAAAATTTGAACTATGTTCAATAACTTATACACGACAATTAAAAATTCATAAAGAATCTTCAAAATGTCGATTAAAATATGATAACATCTTATTCCCGTTATATCTGTCTAGATTAAAGCATGATATTCACTCACCATCGCGCTGGTCGGCGCCCCATTTTGGCCTGAAATAACAAAAATATATTAAGAATATCACTCAAATATTATCACAACTTAATTATAAATAAATTTAAAAGTATTATGACACACAGAATATTAAATACAGTATAGGATGTGTCCAGATTACTTGGATAAACTATAAAACGAACCTACCGACTCTTCACAAGCTAAACAAGAGACACGAAAAGGAAGTTGGCTTCTAACGAGAAGAGCGCAGTGAAGTTGCTTATATCCGGTATCTCAAGAAATCTGTAGATGGGAAACTGTAACAGAAAAATAGAAAGCATCTTGTCGATAAAGTACCTGATAAAACAATTTTCCAATAATATACAAACGAATTAAATGAATCCACCGTAAGAAATTCACATCTTAATATCATTAATGCGAATTATTAAAGTATTCGCTCTTTTTTTATTATTCAAAGAACTAGTATGTCTCTTTGTCGCTCATTGCGATACAGGTTTGTAAAATCGAATATGAAGAATATGTCGATTCTTACGAAAGATTCAGTCAAAAGTTTCTAATACAATTGTGTGGTATGGAGGAACATAAAAATGTTGAAATAGAGTTAGAGAATATATTATGATTTAACCTTATAATGGAGGTTGTTGAATTACCTGAAGAAGTTCCTGCAAGAAGTCAATTTACTGTCGATGATTTGGACATAGAAATTTTACCACTGATTTATGAAATCATTCGAAGGTTTGTTATCCTAGTTATAACCTACATTACCACCGTGCGCCGAAAAATCGGAAACTGACTGGTTATTTGTACTTTCTCGATGTATACGTTCTATATTTAGTGTTTTTTTGCGCCGTACTAAACTTCTGATAATAAGATTATAAATATATTGTTACACAACACAGGTTGCATTAGCTCCTTAAAAATAAGTTGCTCAGTATTTTCTGTAGTTACCCTGATACTTGGTAATTTTTAACTTCAATCGTATCAGTTTAGCCGGTAATTATCATTTTTACTGTATTTTATTACCCATTCTTATTGCAAATATAAATTGATTATGCAATGCATGGTGGTTGTGATATCGTTTATCTCATTATCTAGCTAGTTTTGTTAATCTCTACTGGTTGCTGATGATTGCAGTGCAGCATGTCTATCAGCTGTAAATTTTTTATTCTGGTTCATTAACTTTGTTATATCCCTTTTGTATGCAATTTTAATATTTCTAGCCAGTAAACTACGATACATTGCTGCATGTCGATCATGAGTACATTGATTGACTATTATGGCAAAACAATATGTTGCAAATAATTTTTAATTTTTTTTTTGTTACCAGTGTAGAAAAAGATCCTCACGATACAACACAAAAAGCAAAAGAGTCTCAAGATACTAGTCATAAGATTTTGGAGCTACAGAAAAAGTTGGATTCCACAAGAGCACAGGTACTAGTAAAATTTGTGTAAAATGAAAATAATATATTCTAAATAGTAATGATGAATGTTGAATGCACTATTAGATAGAATTTTGCAAAATCATTGAAGATTTCATTATTGAATTAACTGCGATAAGATAACAGGCTGACGTTTGTTTGTCTTAAGTACAAAATCAGCAGATATAATTTTCTGCTATATCAAAATTTCTAAAAAATTTCTGAGTAGTCTTGAAATGAAATTAATTAATTTTCAGATAAAGAGATTGCCAGGAATCGAATACAGCAAAGAGGAGCAACTCCAAAAGTTAGAAACTCTACGCAAACAGCTCAGACTGAAACGTGAACTTCTCTTGAAGTATCGTAATATGTGCACATTTGAGGTGCCCAAAGTATAAAGTGTTAAAAAAAAATTAGCAGACTTCGTTCCCACACAAAAATCAGCATGGTTTTACGCTTCATTTTACGATACTTGGCAAATAACGAACGTGTCATCGATAAATTGGCCGAATCGAAACCCGTGAGACGTGCTGCCCGATTCGTAGTGTACCTATTGAGTCGTACAAGTACAATTAGTGGTGCACATCGACTTCCTTCAGATCCGAAAGAATTGGGAAAGCAATTGAAGGATATCGCTCAACGATTCTCAGCAAATTTGAAGGACGAGATTCAGGACGCTAAAGAGGAATTAAAGAAGAGAAAGACAAAATAGCCAAAATTGCTAGTCCCAATGTAGCATTTAATTAGTTTCAGGTAAAAAGCTGGCAATTCGTCTAATGTCTCCAATAAATTTCTTTTGATTGCTTCTGAAATTCGCTTTTTATATGCAAATATATATCTGAAGTCTTATTCTTTTCTCATCATGTCGTATAAAGCATCAGGCACCATATCCTTAGATATCCACAGAAACGAATACAATAGATTCGGTGGACCTGTCACATTTACCAATCGCTACTTGAAAGTTAAACCCCGTGAAATTGTGTTACGAGCTGCAGCATCTCTTGCTCCACCCTGTACTAAATTTTTTAAAAGAACAGAGCTTGATTTAATTGGTCCTTTGATAGCCCTTGTTATCCTAATAATGATAATTCATTATGGATACATTTTCAAGGATCCAACTGCCACCGATAGCTTCATCGCTCCTATAAGTACAGTTTTCAGTTATGCTGTGTTTGTACCTATTGTTGGATTTATAATTTGCAAATTTGCTAGAGCAGCGGTAACTTTTTGGGACATTGCAACTTTATTGGGATACGGATTATATTCACATATAATTATACTCTGCATGAATCTTGTAATTTATCAGGAAGAGAGTAATACTTTCTTCTTTATTTGTCTTTTTATTTTTGGTGGATCCAGTGCACTTAGAATGTCAATTATTCTATTAAGCACTATTCCTAAACCTGCTGCGAGATTACTCGTATGTTCTACACTCTTTATTATTCATCTTCTTTATGCGATTTTCTTGTACTTTACTTATATGCATCCCACATTTGTTTATGGGATTGGAAATTCTAAGAAAGTTTCAAATGTAATTCATAATAATTTGTGACACTGTTTCTATAATCATTTTTATTTAGGCTTTGTTCTTTACCTTCTAGAAAAATTTAACAATTTATAGATAATAATAAAATTCAGATATACGCTTTATAGATTAAATTTAAAAAATTTCCTGATCCACCAGGTGAATATAATTTAGAAAATTCTTTTTCACTTTACAATGTATATGACTGAACTCTAATATTGCAATAAATATTTATACGTACAGGTAAAATTGTAAGTATTGATTATAAATTAACACATGTGAATTTATATAGAAAGTTCCTTACGTGTACTGTTCATAGCATTGCTGATCATATAAACTCTTAAATAATAGTTAAATGCAAAAGATTAATAAGTTTCGTTTTTCTCTTGAAATTTTAAATATATTATTGCCGTACAGAAAAATTTTATCAAACATGAAACCAAACTTATACAAAAGGTCTACAATCAGGTAGTCACTGTTTTTAAAATATGTTGATTTATGTGAATAAAAAAAAAAGATACAAGCACATTGTACATACATAGGAGTTTGATTGCTAGTAATACAATATAATAGAATAGAGCAATGACGTATAGGTTTTCGAAAACTTCATAAGAATTTATTATGTAACATAGCTTCTTTACATTTAGTACTAATATAGAAATCAGTCAAATATAATAAATTGTGAATTATATATTTGATAGTGCTTGTAACGTTAGGTATCCTTACATTTCGCAACAAAAAGAACAAATCAAACAAATACAGAGACAAAATAGACATTTCTCTTCTTCTCCTTATCTTTCAGTTATTACGAGAATAAGATACAAAAAAGTATTTTATATTAATTTCTCATCTCGCTCTCACGTATCGAGCAAAGTTTCCGAAAAACGGTGAACATAAATAATAAAATTTATCCTTTCTCTGTAATAACTGCAATCGATAAAATGAATTATATCTCTGAATTATACTTCAGAAATTTATCTCTGGATTTATCTCTGTTCAGCGTATTGAGACACTAAACGAAAATAAAAAATATATTAATTCGTATAACGTACCATTGACAAAAAAAGTTATGGATGATGCACGTTTTTTTTAAAGATCATATTAGATTGTCAAAAACAGTCAGACTATTATTATTATACTAATAACTTTATTTTTCTAAATCACAGATGTTACTTTTCAACTGAAAGGAGGTCAAATATATAGCACAGAGAAATCAAAATCCAAAGAAATTTCAATACAATATAGACTCCCAACATAAAATTGCGACGATGTTCTTTAGACAAGATATAGTTTGCCAAATGTTAATATAAAAAGGAAGGAACGCAATCATGTACCAATATTGGAATAAGTATTCGATGATAATCAATCACTGCCAAACTCTCTTGTGTATGAAAATTTCTGTACTTGGTACTTACTCAAGTTAATGGACAATGTTCCTAAATACGCAAAATGAACAAATGCCAAAATACAAGCGTGAAGACCATTTGTACTGTTACCTTATTATTTCTAAAAGTAGAACCTGCCTGATTACTGCGCATTAATTAATGACGGATGTAACAAAAGACTCATTGTTTTTATCATACTGAAAAATATCATTGCTAAAACAACTCATGCACTTGATCTCGGTACATCAATTTTTGATTACACCTTAGCCGGTGGATTTTGCTCAGACAATGGCTGCACTATATTCGCTGTTGCATTGTGTGCTCTTCCGCCACGACGACCTCGACCTTTCTTAACCGATTGAGCTATACCTGATCTTTGTGGCATATTTTCACGCTTGTCTGGCTCGCCCTCAAACGTAGAGTTCTGATCAGCCATGTCTGACGTCTAATAATATCACAAATTACATTATAAACTTTAATAAACGGCGATAGTATTAATTTTTTGCTCAATAGAAACTTGCCTGTTGACTTGAACCATTTTGTCGATTCTGTTGAGTTTTATTAGGTTTATTTACTCGTGAATTTTGAAAGTGAGACGCACCAGTGTGTGGAATAAGGCGCAATACATTGCCCACAGCTTTAGTACGACCCTCGCGAAATACCATACGTTGTCCAGGTTTTATATACTCCGGATGCTTAATGAATCTGAAGTGTACCAATGCTTTGTCTCCTGTTCTCAAGCAATCTTGTGACATAGATAAAATTGAAGCAGTTTGTCTAATACTTCCACAATGAACTGTAATAAGAAAAAAAAATGAAAGTTGTGATGAACTGCAAGATAGTAGCTTGATTTAATTTCATTTCAATGATTCATTCTTTTACCCATAGCTTGATAACGAGAACTTATTGTAGTGGGGTGGTGTAATACTAAAATCTCTCCTTCGAACTCCCAACAGGCCTGTGGATTAAGAGCTGGTGAAACCATCACCATTCCCTTGCGTATCTGTGATCTCTTAATTTTCTTCAGGGCAAAACTTGCTGTTTGACCACCACGAACTTCGCGTACAGGCATTCTCTTTCTATGGATACTTTTTACAGCAATTTGTATGAAATGACCCAGAGGATCTGGTCCCAATAGTAGGGTATCATTTAGTTTTATGATACCTTTCAATGTCGTGCCTGAAACTACGGTACCTACTCCCTGAAAGACGCAATTAAAGAGATTAATCGTACAACTTCATTTTTTTATCTATAATATATGTTTTGAGGTAACGTTGTTCTATGATATTGAGGCATGCTTCTAAAGAATAATACATACAGGAACGGAATATGTGTCATCTATTTGGAACTCCGCTGGCTCATCATCGTGACTAGTCATACGGGCTGTTAAGAGATTTAGAAACATTTTCAACAGATGCAAATTATCTCCACTCACGTTCGATACTTGAAATATTGGACAGAGCCTGGAGGATAACGATAAAAATAGTGTAACCTTAAAGCTATGAAGAATCAATTCCTTTTTTCAATATGATTAAAAAAAAAAAAAGAAAAAGTATTGTAAGTACCTTTCTGATACAAAGTTTGTAGCGCTAATAACCACGTCATCTGAATTCTTAACCATAACAGGAACCTTTCTACAACCAGGAGATTTCAGAATTCTGACAAGTAGTCTTAAATTCTCTTGCAAGACATTCGGTGGACACATGTCAATTTTCGTAACTACAACAAATACAGGAACTGACAAAGCAAGAGCTAATCCCAAATGTTCTTTAGTCATTCCAACTATTCCTGCATTTGCGCCTACCATGAGCATCCCTAGAAATCAAATACGATAAAACGTTTGTAATATTTATGGAATGAAATTTAAAAAAGTTTGATTGCTTTTGTATATTTTACCAAAATCTGGAGCATGACCAGTCATACCAAAGACTGTAGTCTTAAGGTAACGTTCATGTCCGGCTAAATCAATGAATGTTATCACTTTTGATGATTTCTCACAAATCTTTACCCAATCCAAAGATCCATGTTCAGGTTTATTAACGACGTTGCCTGGACAAGAATATAAATAAATGTATAATTCATGTAATGAGATTGTTACTACATTAATTATTCGAAGTAAATACATACCGACACTATCAAAACCAAGAATATCATTTCCCACCGAACTAGTTCGCCCAGTTTCAGCTTCGTGCTTATGGCGAAACAGTTTTTGACGAGCCAAGCCACGGCCATTGTCTAGTTCCCCATGAGTTAACACTCCAAGTAGTGTTGATTTTCCAGCATCGACATTTCCGACTACAGCCACTCTAAAAAGTTGACACCATAAAACTTAGATTATTTTAAGTTTATTGTATCTATAAGCACTATGATACAGAGATTTTGTTAACCTGATTTCTAAGAAATCTTGCTGATCCAAGCGTTTTCTAACTAGATATTGTCCTGTTAGTCCCTTATCTACTTTACTCTGACGTAAGAGGACACAATCAGCTTCCAAAGTAGCAGCGAGAGATTGTAAAGTAGCCAATGATGCCTCATACTCATCTTCTTTCAATCCATCCTCTGAACCATCTTGCAACATTATGTATTTGTGTTACGAGAAAGTTGATTGTGAATACAAAGTATAAATATTCTTAGAAAATTTTGTATATATTTACCCTCCCCAATTCCAATATCAAATATTGTCTCACTCCCACCATCATGAATCCTTTCTTTCAAACGTCTCAGTAATAATTCATACTGATCCTCTGAAGGACTGACCAGTACATCCTGAAAATTTGAAGAAAAGAGTTGTGTTTTTAATAATATTTAATAGTAACTTTTTTTAAATTAATCATTATTACATCTTAAGAACTTTTAGATTTTAATAAATTAATACCTTGCCACGTATACTGGAATAATCGACAGTCAGTGTTAATCCATGGTCCTTACCAGACACTTGTGCAATGCTTGGTGATACTGTTGCTGCTGCCATTGTTGACTTAACAGCAATTACTTATAGCAATTTTGTAAGTCTTTCGTGCTTCAATTATTTTATATGTGCACGTTAAATTTGTTATATTAAAGAACCTGTAATTATTGTGAAAACTTTCCAATACTTAAATCCAAATCGTTTTCTATAGAAAATGGGTAAGGGCACATGCATCACTGTAAAACAATGTAGGTATACAATGTTGAAGAATTTTTCATTGATACGATAAAGTTGCCAATATACTTGTCAATTTGGTATCAAGACAAAATATCTGTAAATAGAAAAATATTAATTTAGTATTTTTATTTAATAGATGTAACAATTAGGTGCTATTAAAACTTATGTCTCTGGCTAAAATGTAACAAATAAATACAGAATGACAGGCTATATTAACTCTAATATAATATCTCATAAAAATATTACATGACGATGCAATCCTATTACATTGTTTCTATATGTATGTAATAAAATATTTCTTTATCAACAGAACAATATACTATAAATAATCATGTGTTTGCTAAAGTATCTTTAAGAAAACTAATTGTTTTTTATATATCTCAACATTAAAATCCAATGAATTTTTTTTGCAAATCTAAACTTTCTCATGCAACAACCACTGTTTGTGAATCATATTCCCCAATGAGTGCACATTCATCAACCAGAAATGATCAATTAAATCTAGAATAAATTGAAATTATTTAATGTCAAGTGGTAAGTACATCTTCAAAAAAAACATCATGTATTCAAAGGTATTGTGCAAGTCATTTACATTCCTAAAGATGTCTAAAGATAAACATATTGTAGTTGTACCAGTGGATAGATGGCTATTTATGAAATACCAGAGAAATTAAAAATAAACAGCATGGTCCTTCAAAATAGTATAACAGCTGATACAAATTTAATGTAGGATACAAAATAAAGATCATATCTCACCCAAATGAATAAGAATTAATACAAGCTTCTATTGCAATTTTATTCACGACCAAAATTTGACTGTCACTTGAAACTAATGACAGAACGTACCTATCACGTACTTACTATGTAGACTATGCAGTGAAACTGTGTGAAACTCACTGTTCACGCAATTTCGTTTCGCGTGAATAAAGTCCGTAGTCTGTAATCACGGAGCCACGCTGCGCCACATTACAGCTTCTGTACCAATCACATATTCCATCTGTTTTATCTCATGTGCAAAAAATTCTTTCGTACATCACACGTAGCCACCAGAGACATCTCAAGAAAAGAAACCATCAACTCTCGAGAATCTGTTATTTATCGAAATAAAATCACAATAAAGTACTGATCAAATTATTTCCAACAAGTATCATTATTTTTGTCTCATCAAAAAACCAGTACCAATAAAAATTATCTTTTCCATTAAAAAAAACTACCATTATCATTGCCCATAATACAATTTACCATCCGAAGCCTCAATTTATAAACAGTATCATTTCACTTATAGTAAATTATACGATTAAGTTCTGAAACAATATCTTAACTTAAGACAGATCTTTCTCTCAAGTTTCGAAATCATCTTTAAATGGGTATAAGATTACTTTTTTAAAAATTTTGATTCGGTTATCCTTTGTTGGTATATATAAAAAAAAAACGTGCAGATCTCCAGGATGGGGAATCCATGTTGAGTAATGACGTCATGGTAGCAGTGTCTCAAGTTCTCAACTAACAGGCAACTGGTTTCCTCGAAGCAGACCCAGCCGAAGATATTTCAATGTGACTTCGGTCGGACAGCCAGTGTTGCGCGAACTGCGTTCCTTGTATTGTGGAGTGGCGCGTTTTCTGCTCTCGTCGCGGGTTGCCCTTTTACGGTGATCCAGCCAGCACTCGCGAAAACTTGCCCGCGTTCGCGCGCTGTAATGTTATAAACTGACTGCCTATCAACCAAATTGTAAAAGTAAGAGAAAACAATCGCATCCACAAATAATTCCATACCCGTGTATTCTCCAGCGGAGACGATTTTTTCTTGTGAACAACTGTGGCGGTGATCGAGTGCCGTAAATAGAGTGATGACGACATCGTCCACAGGGTGCCGCGGAGGCGCTGCAGAAGGGCTCTTTATTTCCACCATTTTCCTCTTGACCAAGAGTTTTATCCCTAAACCCTTTTACTTTTTCTCTTCAAAAAAATTGTTGTTTCTATTCCATAGTCTTTAGCTTTCTTGTTTCTCTTCTTCCTGCCCATATTTTTTCTGATATAATTTTTTTTTTGTATCTGGTAATCGGCATCCCTCTCGATGCGATTATTCTTTTTCGAATATAATGTTGATGGTATTCATATTTCTTTTTTTTTTCAACAGATATATTTGCTTTGCAAGCCGTAAATAATGCTGATGTATTTTTATTTGTTTTTTTCTTCCTTCATTCATGTAATGCACAACCGTAGCGTGGACTTTTATAGTATTAGAAATATGAAAGAGAATGAATGAAAGAGTGGGACAAGGCGTGGGAGAGCCGGTTTAGGCCGCGCCTAAATATCATTTTCTTATTTCTTTCTCATCTTTTAGCTTCTTATCGGGATTGACCCCCTATTTTTATATCAAGGGAAATCATCCTCGCGTTTCCGTTCTATTTTATGATATTTGTGGCATAGTCTAATCCGATCCTGATAATCTCCTTGAGAACGTACGACGTCTATTTTTTCATGTTGATGAACAATCTACAACGTTACATCGTTTCCGTTGGAAAAATTCGATAGAGAATGCTTGAAATTTATTCTGTTATTACCATTAACATTTTTTTTTCACAAACAGTTTGGGTATTTTTGGATGAGCGAACTTTGAATTATCAGGTTATCTTATGCGATTATGTTAAAGTTTACGTTATAAGTTTGATGAAATCGTATATTTTCGAGAGTTACAAATGGATTAGCTTCTTTTTTTTATCTCTTACGAATCCAACATACGTGAAAGTTTACACAGCAAAGTTGCCAAGAAAATGTGACTCAGTGGATTAATAATAGAGTTCTGCTTAAACACATTATGACCAATCACTGGTGTAAACGGTGTAAACTTACAATACTGACTATACAATATAAATTGCAAAATTGGTCCATTATTTTTCACATTGATTATTTATAATGCATAATTTCACAATCATTTATGGAATGGAATTGATAAGAGTTTATATTACTGCCTGCTAATTTTCACTGATGACATTAGTCACATCATTGTAAGGAATAGCAAAAAATATTGCCAATGAATTTCCTTGCCATATGAATCAGCTGATTTTATTGAGGAAACCATAAATGGAGTCTCGACCATGAGATACTCTTAAGGAAATTCTAAGAAAAAAATAGACATTCTTATCCTGCACCTTATCATTTTCTTGGTAATATTTATTTTGGACTGCAGCTGGAAGATAGCGGATAATAAAAAAGCAGTATAGAAATTGAAGAAATATTTATATACTGTATATAGAATGAAGTAATATATGAAATTAACTGTGGTGATCATTACATTAATTAATATCTTGTACAAACATTAATTAGTATTCATGCACAATATCAACATGCTCCAAAATCTTTATAAAAGTTACCAACTCAATAGTGCTTGCGAAACTAAAATTAATATTCTATTGCAGGGATGTTTGGCAGCTTAGGATGGGTCGTGATGCTTCTGTCGGCGACATTTATGGTCACCGTCAATTCAAGTCAGCCATCATCCGAGAGACTCACAGGAATGAATCCCTGCATTAGTAAACAGACTTGCCATGAATGCATACAGACACCACACTGTGCCTGGTGTGCAGCTCCTGTAAGTGCGAATTCATTGAGATCAACATATGTATATAGTCACTGTAAACCTTTCACTAATTTCCTACAAGGAAATTCTAAATTACAATCATATGCATAGCTTTACATGAATGATATCTAAAAACACTATGTGTTCATATCCTGCCGGCCTTATTACACGGAAGACATTACGTCATCGATTAGCTCATATCTATTTTTAAAAAATGCTGAAAAGTGCATAGTCTTAATTCGCCGAATTTTTTCTGACAAACAATCCATTCAAATTATGATCAACAGTAGCTTATAATGTTTGTGAATTTTTTAATAATTATTTTTCTACTATAGCATACAAAAAAGTGTAACATATACAGTCGAATACTTTTATAGTCCTGAAGCTTTTACATCAATATATCTGGACGATGTGATACGTTCTATATTTAGAACTGCTTCTATTCACGTATCAAATTATCCTACTTCTGACAGATAATCGATACACTTTGGCCTAGTTTATTTGTTCTCTGATTGACAAAAGGACTAAGATTAATCCTCAGAAAGCCTCTTTATATCAAACATTTCTCCCCATGAATGACCAAGTCACGCGATTGTAATTCATCTACATGATTACAGAATTTCAAGGAAAATCGTTGTTTCCTGCCAAATGTAAATACAAGGATATATGCATTATGTCCTGAAGAGTACAACTGGAATCCAGACAATTTCTTCAGCGTGAAAAGAAATAGCGAATTAACGAAAGGGGGTTATATTGCTGGTGGAGGTTCTAGTGGTGGATACGAAAGTTCCGAATATGGAGAATATTCAAATTCCTCGAGGTCTACCTATTCTGGAACCCACAGTTCTTCGAGTAGTGGTACTGCTGGAGCAAGGCGACAGCCAGCTGTACAAATCTCGCCACAGGAAGTGACTCTCAAGCTTAGAATTAGTGAGTATTCATATAACTTTTATAAAAAAATATATTGAAATTGCATCAGACAGATGTAGTGGTATGTTTATACATAATTAATTTTAATTCGTCCATAGGCTATTTAGTATTTTTACATTAACGTCTCCTAGTTAAAATTGCTGTGCATAATTTTTAGATACACGTTACAACGATCATAGCTCAGGTATCTCAGTGTAAGCAGAACCATGACTAACTTAGTGTTGAGTCATCTTTTACTCATTACCAGATCGAATCACTGGCATTTTCAAATGTTCATTATTAATTAAAAGTTATTACGTCGTTAAACTGATACCGTATAGATTTATTTATGCGAAACAATATTTATTTGCTTAGACGAGGCTCATAGAATATCTTTCAAATATTTGTTGGCCGAAGATTATCCAGTAGATCTTTATTACCTTATGGATCTTAGTAAGTCTATGGAAGACGACAAGACAAAACTGTCCGACCTGGCGGAATTACTTGTGGAGAGTATGAGCAAAATTACAAGTAACTTTAGTCTTGGTTTTGGAAGTTTCGTCGACAAGGTTGTCATGCCGTATGTCAGCACTGTGCCTAAGGCGTAAGTATAATATAAATTAAATGACAAAATCTGCATAATAGATCATTACAGAACTCTTTTTCTTTCAAACCAATACTCCATAATAATAAAATTAATTAAATCACTTTTAGGCTCCTCGAACCATGTCCAAATTGTACAGCTCCCTACGGCTACAAACATGTAATGGATCTGTCAACGAACACCAGTCAATTTGCAGTGAGTGTATTATAACACATAAATACAGTATTATAATGTAGATTTCGATCATTCAATTTGTTACAAAAAAATAATTCATCCCTTTCAGGACCTTGTCCGGAACGCTTCTGTTTCCGGAAACCTGGATGCACCAGAAGGTGGATTCGATGCAATTATGCAGGCAATAGTTTGCCTCAATCAAATTGGCTGGCGACATAAAACTCGTAGGCTTCTTGTATTTTCTACGAATGCCGGCTTCCATTATGCTGGAGACGGAAAGCTTGGTGGAATCGTTAAGCCTAACGATGGTTCCTGCCATCTTGATAATAACGGTTTTTATACGCATTCGTCAAAGCAGGACTATCCCAGTATCTCACAGATAAATCGCATAGTACGTATACGCGTATCCTTCATTTACTCATTTATTCACTGACGAATCACTTATTAAGAAAACGTGATTACAGGCCAATGACAATAAGATTAATATTATCTGGGCAGTAACCGAAGAACAGATTAGTATTTACAAACGTCTCACGGAACACGTGCAGGGTTCCTATGCTGGAAAATTATCAAACGATTCCAGCAACATCGTTGACCTAATCAGAGAACAATACAATGCTATTTCAACCTCTCTGCAAATGCAGCATACCGCCAGCAGTGCGATTAAAATCCGTTACTTCTCAAGTTGCCTCGATCCTAGTGACACGCTCGTTGAGACTTCGAAATGTGACGGACTGAAAGTCGGTAGCAAGATCACATTCATTGCTGAGATCGAAGTAAATGCGTGTCCTGCTAATAGATCAGAATGGAAGCAGCGATTCAACATTTCTCCGGTAAGTCTTTGAGGAAAATGCATCCTACAAAATACATGTGTTCATTGATATCATTTAATATGTACTTCAAGTCTGTTTTTTTTTAAATTCCATTGAACTGTATTATTTCTGCATTCCTTAAGAGAGCCACAGTAAATTTAAGTATTTCACAAAATTTGTTTATGCTTGATATCAAAATAGTTATTGGTCTTTTTGTAAATAATACCTTCTCATAGTAAATAAAAAGAAGTGTACCTCAGAACTGCAACGTTATCATGAAGTAAATCAATTAGGTGGGCGTGAATGAGGCGTTGACGGTGAACCTCGAGATGCTATGCGATTGCGAATGCGAACACAAAGGTCACCCCCTGTACGAAGAAAATTCATCAAATTGTAGTGGCACGGGTACCCTGAAATGTGGGGTGTGCGAGTGTAACGACAATTTCTTCGGTAAGAATTGCGAGTGCAATATTCAGGAGTATATGAATTCCGGCAGCGACAAGTACATAAATTTCTGTCGACCTGATAATACAACCGTTGTTGACTGTTCTGGACGTGGTGTTTGCACTTGCGGTACATGCGACTGCAATAAACGCGATAATCCTGATGAGGTAATTTATTAATAGAATAATAAGATAAGTACCACTTTCATTTATCACCGGCATCGTATAATTTTTTTTAAATTACTTACAGGTAATAGAGGGAACGTACTGCGAGTGCGATAACTTTAACTGCGCCCACGAAGATAATATCCTCTGCTCTGGTCATGGAAAATGTGTATGTGGCCAGTGCGTTTGCGATAGTGAATGGACGGGTTCATCATGTAACTGTCCTTCGTCTGAAAGCACTTGTATTGCACCAGGTACCACAAATGGAGTTCTTTGCTCTGGGCATGTAAGTCTATTGAATAGTAGATACACTAGGTTGTTTCTCAAATGCGTGCAAGAGGTCTGTACAATATGTTAAGCAATTTCTATATCGTTTCAGGGTGACTGCATATGTGGTGAGTGTGTCTGCTATGAAGAGGGTGACAAACGTTACTCAGGAACGCACTGTGAGAGGCCTCCAAGGCAGGACATTAGTTGCGAGGAACTTAACAGTTGCGTACAGTGTCAAGTGTACAGAATCGGAAACTACAGCGATACCAAAGAGTGCGATAGTCATTGCAAGAAATATACTCTGAAGATTGTTAAGACCAATGATGTTAATGAGACCATTGATACTAACGAGACCATCAACGAACAGCTTTGCATTTTCTATGACGAGGATGACTGCAAATATAGTTATGTTTTCTATCCCAATGGAACGAATGAATTGATAGTGCGAGCGCGAGAAGAACCGGAGTGTCCGATTCAAATTTATTTGCTTGGAATTGTCCTGGGTGTTATTGGCGCCATTGTGCTTATCGGTTTGGCCTTACTTCTATTGTGGAAGCTACTTACGACTATTCATGACCGTAGGGAATTTGCCAGGTTCGAGAAGGAAAGAATGATGGCTAAGTGGGATACGGTAATTAGATTGTTAATCTTTTAGCCTGTCTTGTTACTAGCTTTTATTACTTTTCTTCTCCTTTATTGCAGGGTGAAAATCCAATCTACAAGCAAGCTACATCAACATTCAAGAATCCGACTTATGCCGGTAAATAAAAGTCGGCGAAGGATCTTCCAACTAGTGTGAAGAAAGACGAACTCCTTCGACCTGAAGGAATGATGGTGTGTCATAAAATTTTGTATTTTTCGAGGACGAACGAAAATGGTCGAACAGACCATTTTTAACGAACGATTAACCATGTCTCGTTAATAGCGATTAACCGATTAATATGATTCTGTTAAGCGTTAGACTACGTAATACTGCCATAATATACTTAGGCCGTTTAACGCGGATTCTCGTAAAGGTGGAACAAAATTCAAAAGGATCTGAATCCGTCGGGAAAGTCAAGGGAGGAAAAAGTGCCTTTTCGAATTTCTTAAAAAAAAAAGAAGAACAGATCTTTATCGACTCTCTAGGAGTTAACCACGTTTTTTAATTGATTATATATACATTATATCTATAGCTATATATATATATATATTTCTTCCTCCTTTTCTAGCTCTTTGCTGATGTGTGCCGGGATATATTTATTAACGAAATACTATATTTTCCTTTACCTTGTGTCTCTCTTTATCTAATCGTTATTTTATTTTCACTAATTCCTGGATTACCGTCAAGAGAAGCACCGTGCAAACTCAAAAAACTACGCGAACCTCACTTGTCGGACTATCCAGTGCGTGTACGAATTCGATTTTATTTCGTAAAACGATCTTTTATTTTTGTCTGTGAGTGCGTGCGAGCGTAAGTGGGTTATTGATAAAAAAAGTATGTACTAACAGGACTGTAATTATGACTCAATGTAAAGAGAGGTTGTTTATTTATACGGGACATTACAATATTATACACCTCTTATGTCATACTTTACACTGTCCTTCTCTTAGACTATAGATTTAATGATAAATACCTATTACAATTTTTTTTGTTACTTAAGAAAAACAAGAAAATAGTAAATTTTTCAAAAATTTTCGATTGAAGTGGAGAGAGAAGATGTAGAAATGACGACGCCGAAGCATATTGTGCGTAGGTATTTACAAAAATGACTGTTTTATCTAATTCTCAAAATATTAATCACACAATTATCTGTGAGCTTCCATAGTCCTGTATACGTACTACGGCTAATGTTCAAATTTAAGAGAAAGAAAAACGTGAATTGCATTTCATGTTACAATGCCACATCGTTTTGTATAAACATCATTGTACATTTTGTATCAAGTTAAGTCGAACAATAAAAAACGCTTTTGTGCCGTTGCTAATGTTGAAGAATCTGTCGGTTATCATTCTAATTATACACATAGTTATATTACCACAATTCTATATTTGATATGTTTTTTCAATCAAATAATCATTTTAATCTATACAAATCTCAATTTCAAGACAATAAGTATAATTTTTGTTTTATTTTTATTAAGCTCTTTTTTTATTAAGTACTCACAAAGGTTGTTTCCTTGAAGTATAACAAAGATGGTATATATATACCAATTATGTACAAAACATATCAAGCATCGGTCATATTAGGATACAGAAGTGCTTATAAATATTTAATCAATTATATTATATCAAGGGATTGCTTCATACGGGGCTTGTGTTGTAATATCTGAATACTAAGCTCGTCTATATATTTATATTAAATATGCACGAGTACATATGAAGCAATTGATTCTGATTATATGACTGTCTTCTGGTTTTAATAACAATATGTAAAATGATATATTAATTAGTGTTTTAAATGAATTTTATTATACATGGCAGTGTTCTTTTGTGTAAGCACAGTTGATATTTGGGATTATTCTTCTATTTCTTTATCGCAGTGGGGTATGAACATCGACTATTACCTTATATTTAATGACGTAGTCAATTAATGTATCAAGTAGTGGCAGAGTACAATCGTTTAAAACAAAATCATATACAGTCTTATCGGTTAGCAACATGCATTTATGTATCAACGGTTTGGAAGCACTTGAAAAAAAAATAAATTATTTTTATGTCATTGGCTGTAGACAGTATGTATAATATTAGAGACTACAACAATATCTGACAGTATGATCAGTTATCCTTTCCATAGAACTCAGATTAAAGAATCATGTAAAAGCTTTCGGTACATTGATTCTAAATAATTAAAATAACAAATAGTTTTCACTATGTTCACTGCCTGCAGTGGCACTTTGATAAAGTCCTAAATGACAGTATTATTGTTAAAAAGTCAAATTAAAGTTATTCCGTTTATCTGCCAATTGTGCAATTTATTAAAAAAAAAAGAATAGCATTTAACGAATTTACTGGAAAGTCAATCTATAAATTGCTGTGTTTTTTTTAAAATTAGCTGTCCCATATTGCGAATAACAACGTAACGTGAATGCATAACGGTATAAAAAAGAAAAGAACCTGTAGCGATTATTGTTAAACAAGTTTTCACGGCTTGTGATATCAAATCTTTTTGGATTCTTTGAACAAAAGAGCAACTCCTTACCGAGCTAAAGAGAACCCACAATGTTACCTTAACTTCTCCTTAATCGATTAGAAGACTTTTACGAAAACTTTGAGCATTCGTATAAAGTACTCTAAGCTATATAAAATGTCCAATTGTTTAACAATGGTTATAGACCGCAATTACTTCTATTACAAGAATCCATTTTTTATCAATTATTATGAACATTCAATTAGATTATAGTTTGATACAATATAAACTCGTATACAAACTATAGTTTTATATATATATATATGTATACTATGTAATAATAGTCAATCATCCGTACTACAAGTTGGTTCACTTGAATTATTAGTGTTTCTATTTCGCAGTTTTGCTTTGCATCTTTCTGTGCTTTTTTTCTATGTGAGATAAAACAAATTACGTCTAATGAGAGTCATACAGTATCGTGATAAGCAATCAGGTAACAGATTATACTGTATACATATATTCAACATTGACGTAAGCAACCTTTGACTTTAATATAAATAAATTTTTTAGAATATTCGTAGGTTTTTATGTCAGATTATTAAATCTAGAAAGATATAGAAAATAAATTAAGTACTGTACGACTCTCATAATATCTTATTTGTTATATGAACACTTACGAAGAACTGACATCATTATTATCACAATTGGAACTTAACTAATTGTCAACTTATCTATTAGTAATCGCTGTAACAATAACTATCTTAGTTTCTAATGAACGAATATCACTCGTTATACGCTTCACGCAAGAATTACGTACTTTAATTATCCTTGACGTATCGCAATACCATTACTTATATATATTTAACGAAAGTTTGCATATTTCTTAGGTGAGCTTTAAATATCACTCACGCTGTCTTAAACTTAAAGTAATTGCCAACCTGTCGGTTTGTTAGACTTGTAGTAGTAAGGATATAAAAATGGAAAAAAAAGAAACAAAAATGATGGTTCAAATACAAGAGAATACTTTGCGAGTGAAATTTAAAAAAATGTACGTATAATTATAGACTATTAATAAATATCGATTGTCATTCTCTCTCTGGTTATTGTAAACAAAGGAAATAAGAATTTTCTGTCAGGCAGGTGGCAATATTTGAAAATCCAGAAACCCGGAGAAGCAAATTCTATCTAGTTTTGATTCAGGTCTAGGTAATGCAACAAGATGAACCCTCTAGAACATCCTGTATAAACGTTACTGATCCTTAACGTAGTAAAATCGTGCAGAGGACTATCATGTTAAAGATTAGTGAACCACAGAGCAATGCCGGAAGCCAAGTGGGTGTTGCTAAGACCGTTTGCCCAGTTTGCGTAGTAATTTCCTGGGTGCTTCTCGTTTTTACAGTGGGAACATCCGAAAAGCCTGTATCTGAAAGTGCTTTGTGAGGCTGAAAGGAATTAAAAAAGGGATTTCATATTGATATCTTAAAAAATAATTATCATGTTATAAGATATTTATTATCGTCTTACTTTAAATGTTCGGGGAAATAGTGGCCGTGGACTTTCAGGCCTGACGAAGGAAGAGAAATTTCCTTTATTTGATTTTGCATGGTGGCAGCATTGAGTAGTATCAGACAATACTGAACAACGGTCAAAGTCATTGTACAGCGAAGGCTCCTGAGAAAGTGCAAGATTTGAGCCAGCTGAACCAAAGCCAGAACTTCGACTGGAAGACCGAGAAAGGGCAGGCTCGTCCATTCCAGCTTGCCAATATCCTCCGGCGACCCAAGACTTTAGTTTTGGAGGACTAAGAATAGGGCGACGGGACTTTGTAAATAAATCAGAGCTCTTTGTACCATAAACACGTGTCTCGAACATCTTTGCCTTTTTAAATGATTTCTTTGTTGGAGTTGCACTTAAAGAAAGTGAACTTAAGGTACTGAGACTCTCATCGAAACCATTTTTTTGCACTTCCGTATTACTGTAAAACGAGAAGCCAGCTTGCTTGTGAAAAGTCCTGTAACAAATTGGTATCATTGTTATTTAGGTATATGATAACTGCTTTTTAAAAGAATTCAAACTTACATTGGACTTTGGAAAACTTGTGTGGCACGTATTGGCACAGGTGCTTCTACAGAGGCCGGAGTCATTAAAAGATTTGTTATGTTTACTGGAGAATTAGGTGTCGTCTTTACATGAGTTACTTCTTTTTCAGATTCTGGTGTGGTTGGAGTTATGTTGGCTCTGGGTATTGGCGACAAGGTTCCAGAATTTCTTTTTGATGGTGATTCCAATTTCTTGAACGACATCACTCCCCTCGAACTCAATGTATACGATTTTGTTCTTATATTAGCAAAACCAATAGCGGTAGCCAACATCAGAATCTAAGTTGGATTTATTTTTTGTTATAGTAGATAACAAAGATATTCATCAAGGACAATGGAACGATTTTTAAGACAATTAAATATATTCACTTACTGCATGGTATTGTGTGATATGTTCCAAATGAAAGTAGTCCGTGTTGAAATCAGATTTTAATAATTTTAAATCTTTGAATGGTGTTAAGATTCCTATGCAAATCCATAAAAATGTAAGGAACATATCAGATGTCCTGCGATTAGCAGGGCTTGTGATACAAGCTCCAAGCTGAATTAATAATCCAGTGCAAGGTATTGGCCAAGAACCCATGTAGTAAATGGTTGATGATGAAAGAATTGTAGAAATAAGTCGAAATATTTTTTCGTATTTAGATCCATTCTGAAAAAAGAACATATCACTAAATACCATAATCTTATAGTTCATTTGGAAAAGGCTTAAGTTAATCATTTAACCGGGAATTACGTTTCCCAGATGTTCAGCTATCTGCAGCCTCTAATCATTCTGCACATTAAGGATATACGTGGCCTACTGACTTTTGGTCTAAAAATTGTTTGCCCCGAGACAATCTGGGTTCAAGTAAACAATGATTAAATACCAGGTTAAGTGTTTAATAGCATCAATCAGTACTTACATTAACAATAGCTTGTACAGGTTTCTGCTTAAAGAACATCATTTTGTACCGTGTAAGCCATGATGATTGCTTACATAGTACATCATGTACAACTTCACTGCATTTTGAACACAATGTATATTTTTCTTCTAGTTGTTGACGGTATTGTTGCAACTCCCAATCATAGTTCCAGAAATTCTTTGGCTCAAATCTAGAGAGTTCACGAATTTTTAACTCTTCATTAACATTGCATTGCGTACATAAACCATTATGAAAAATTGAAGATTTGGTTTTAATAGGTTTGGCATAGAATTTCATAGAATTATTCTGTACTAATTTGTATTGAGCCGGAATGCTGTAATTGTAGCTTCCATCCTGAAAATTCAAATATGTCAATAATGTTTATAGATTTAAAAAAATGGTTATATTAAATTGCATTACTTTATATAATCATCTCTAAGTAATAACTCCATCCAAAAAATCCGGTAAAATATTTTTTAAATCCGTCATGCTATCTCTAAGCTGTGTAAAAGTTAGATACACATGATTGATGCTATAGATAATCACCTTATATCTTAATTATCAACATTACCTTACTAAATCCATTATACTGTTTACAAGAAGGACAGAGCCACCAATCAAGCTCTTGTCGCCAGATTTTAGTATTTTTATTACAAAACCAGCAATTAACAGTGACTGGCCATCTGATTCTAGAATGAAAATGATAGAAAGTAAAGGTGGAATAGAGTAACTTTCACTGTCTAAAAACTTACTTCAGTCTATGAAAAATCGTCAGACTGCAGACAAAAATGAGCAGCAACGTTATGATTATAGAGGTGAAATTGAAAAGTAGATCCTTTTCAATTTCCATGGTTCATTCTATTTCCAAACAAATCCTATGACTCCCGCCAAAGGAGTCCTTTGACCTTAACCTGAAATACGGTGATTCTGAAGCAGCACTGTTTATTTAAAAATAATGAATGTTAAGCTTATCACAAAAAATGTTAGTCATCACTCCGCATTATTAACTATTAAATTTTCGATGTATCTTTTTATGTTTTCACTTGCTAAATACAAAATTCACTAATCCCGGCACCCATGAAATTCACCCTCACGTGCCGACACCTAGGAGATTACTCGGGCATCTGTGCTGCACTCTGTTGAGTAATTTATTGCGGATGTCATGATTAATATTTGCATACGAATCCACACTTCCGTTATAACGTTATTCCATGTTTCAGAAAATGAAAAAGAAACTTTCATAGTAATTCATGATTAAGTACTGCTTTTAGAAATCTCAACAAATCCGATAATTGAAATTTGTAGATAAGTAAGATTGAAAGAATTACATTCAGCTGGTAAAACCGTCTTGTGAAACAACTTATTACCATACCAGCTTACACCATTATACCCATATAAAAGTTAAAAATGGTGTACACCAGTGTATACAATATAAATCATTGATACTAACAAATTAAAAACATCTTATTACTTACGCATTGTTTTCATAGTTAATTAAATTATATAAGAATGAAAGAAATTATAAAAATCATAAAGGTGTAAGGACACAATGCATGCTGTTCATCTGTTAGCAAATATTCTCATAATGATTTAATATACCGATTAGGATGATTCTTGCACAAAATCATTGTCTGTTATTGAATTACTCGAAAAACAATTGTGCTCAAAGATATAACAGTGGAAAATGGCGCGGCGACGAAATACCGTGCAATCAAGAGAACCGAGCCGGCGCGTCGAATAGCAAAGTTTCGCAGGTATCGAAATATCGACAGACTAGCGGCGCCCGCTAGCGAGGAAACTCTAGCGCGGGGCCATAAGTAGAATCGAAAAGAAACGAAATCCAACGCAACGCAACGCAAGTCGTGCTATTTTCCATCAGCAGTTTTAATCGGCACGACGACAATTGGCATACAAGTTTACGCTACTCCGTATGACGATTCTTTTTGTCAGCTCTCACTGTAACCGCAACATTCGATCGCGAAAATGGCGATGGGCAAAGGTTTTCGCGTTTATGAGAAATTAAAGCCTCCTAGTCCACACTCTCTCATTTTGGAGCAACGAAATCGTAAAGATACCGTCCTCTTTGAATCACAGGCAGTGGCTGTTCTCTGTGAGTACTTCTCCATATTTATTCCGTACTTCTTTCCATATCCTCTCATTGATTCTTGTCAGAATTCACTAGGGACTTTGCCTATTGAAAGACGTTTACTTTTTTGACAGTTACTATGAATTGCTTTTAATGAAATAGAATGTTTATAGAATATCTTACTCCAATATCTTAATTATTTCAGAGTTATCGTTAGAGCTTTTCGATGTACGTCTACTGTGACCTTTAGGAAAAGTAATTCGATTATTTCACTAATTTGATGTATTATCACATAGAAATTTTCTCTATTGTTGTATTAGATAACTATTTGTTAATATATTTAAAGCAAAATATAATGGCTTTGCTGTTAGCTAGTTTCAAGGTATTGTCGAAAATGTGACTGATTTGTCAAGATTTATAACAGTGAAGTTATGTTTTTTGTAAATTATTACTAATGTATTTTCTACTTTTACATGATATTAATGAAAGACTTTTTAATATAGCTGCACAAGAAACAGAATCCCTAAAGGCACAATATACAAAATTATTGGATGCTTATGGCTGTCTAGGAGTACTTCAGCTGAATGCTGGGGAGAATACTCTTCTATATCTTGTCCTCGTCACTGGTTGTTTCTCTGTTGGAAAAATTGGAGAATCTGAAATCTTCCGAATAACCCAGACACACTTTGTTCCATTGCATTATACACAGAGTAACGAAGATAGAGTGTCTGAGGTCAGAAAAGTCCTCAATTCTGGCACTTTTTATTTTGTATGGTCTGCTGGTCAGCAGGAAGCTCTTGATATTACTCTAAGTGCTCAAAGACAATGTAAATCTAACACAACGGATAATAGATTTTTTTGGTTAGTATAGTCATGATTCTAGATATATATTTCCAGCTTATAATTCAGTGTAAAATACATTGATTAAAAAAGATTTTTATCAAACTGTTGATAGCATAGAATTCTTAAGACTTTAAAATTACATTTAATCAGTATGTGCAATCAAGAGTTCTTCGTTCTGTTTATCAGGAATCGAATGCTACACATTCACTTACTAAGATATGGTGTCAATACAAGTCACTGGCTACTGAAAGCAATGTGTGGTAGCATAGAAATCCGTACTGTCTATGTTGGACACAGACAAGCTCGTGCAGTAGTTGTCTCCAGGTTGAGTTGTGAAAGGGCAGGCACCAGGTATGCTATTTATACCCATTTGTATCTCCAAATCATATATACTCAATTGGAGCATTATACGTAGATAATGAGCCACAATTGTATTCATAAATCACTAGTTATAAATAATATTTTCCTCTTCGAAGCAGTAAAGATAACAGCGATAGCATCTGTTTTATGTATTTTTATCAATACGCAATCAACTTCAGGTCTTCCCTTAATCTCCCTAGGTTCAATGTAAGAGGCAGCAATGATGATGGTCATGTAGCCAATTTTGTAGAGACCGAACAAGTAATCTACCTAGACAATGAAGTAACATCCTATGTACAGACAAGGGGGTCGGTGCCTTTGTTTTGGGAACAACCAGGAGTTCAAGTTGGCTCTCACAAGGTCAAGATATCCCGGGGCTTTGAAACATCGGCACCGGCTTTCGATCGTCATCTTACAATGATCAAAAAGAGATACGGTCAGCAAGTGATCGTCAATCTACTTGGCTCGAGTCTCATTGGAAACAAAGAAGGCGAAGCGATGCTTAGTCAATTATTTCAAACTCATCACAATCTGTCTCAACATAAGGACGTTCCCCATATATTATTTGACTATCACCAGGAATGTCGTGGAGGCAACACAAAGAATCTCTCCAAATTGAAAGCTAAGGTGGAAAAGTATCTGGAATCATTTTCCTTGTTCTACGCAATTGGTAATAACGTGATTCATGAGCAAAAGGGTACATTAAGAACAAATTGTCTAGATTGCTTAGACAGAACGAATTGCGTGCAAACATTTTTCGCCCTGGAAATTCTTGGTAAACAATTAGCACTATTAAAGCTTTTAGAAAAGCAACAAATGGTATCCAGATTCGAAGAAGTCTTTCGTCAAATGTGGATAAACAATGGCAACGAAGTTAGCAAAATTTATGCTGGCACTGGTGCTATACAAGGCAGTTCGAAACTTATGGATGGAGCCAGATCTGCTGCTAGAACAATACAAAATAATCTTCTTGATTCAAGTAAACAAGAAGCTATTGATATATTATTGTTGGGTTCAACTTTAAATACGGAATTGGCTGACAGAGCACGATTACTTCTACCATCCAATATGTTACACGCTCCACCCAGTGTTTTAAGGGAAATGTGTAAAAGATATAATGAATACGTAATGACTATGAATCTCAGAGTCAGCGTTGGCACATATAATGTTAATGGCGGAAAACATTTTAGGAGTGTTGTGTATAAAGAAGTATCTCTCACCGATTGGTTACTTGATGCTCCACGCAAATTCTCATGTGGGTATTTTACATTTAACACAATTTCTATTTCTATCTGTAAGAACATAAATCCTTGATGCCTTCTGCTTCCATTATTATTCTCCTATCAAGAAGAAGATAAAGCATGAAATCAAATACCAACGTGTTAATCTCTTCTAGTTAAAACCAGTCGTATGATATATTTGGAAAAGTATACTAGTTTCCACTCACTCAGCAACAACCATATCTCTATCTGTCTTTATTGTTTGATTGAAATTCATTAAATAATTATTACTCGTTTCAGCATTAGTCACTGTGGAACACGATAATGTTCCTGTGGATATATTTGCTATTGGCTTTGAGGAAATCGTTGATCTGAATGCCAGCAATATTATGGCAGCCAGTTCGGATAATGCAAAGGCTTGGGCTGAAGAGTTACAAAAAGTATTATCGAGAGACCACGAATACGTTCTGGTCAACTATCAGCAGCTAGTCGGTGTATGTCTTTACCTTTTTATACGACCGAAGCACGCACCGTACTTAAGGGATGTCGCGGTAGATTGCGTAAAGACAGGATTGGGTGGTGCGACTGGTAATAAAGGCGCAGCTGCAATCAGATGCGTCTTATACTCAACGTCTTTCTGCTTCGTTTGCGCTCATTTTGCTGCCGGGCAATCGCAGGTCAGCGAGCGGAACGCTGATTACGCGGAAATCACAAGAAAAGTAACCTTCCCCATGGGAAGAACCTTGAATACTCACGATTATGTCTTCTGGTGCGGAGACTTTAACTACAGGGTTGACATGGATAAGGACGACATGAAAGAAATGATTAGACGCAATGAATTTGATCAGATTTTACATTATGATCAGTTACGGGTAAGCATCTAGTATGAAAATAAAAGTTGAATACACTGTTAACTGTTGGAAGTTTTCTTCATAGGGTAATGATGGTATCAATTTTTATTAGATATTTTTTTTCTAGACGCAGCAGGAGCAAGGCAACGTCTTCAAGAACTTCCTAGAAGGCCCTATTAATTTCCCACCTACATATAAGTATGATCTCTTCTCGGATGATTATGATACTAGCGAGAAATGCCGTCAGCCAGCTTGGACTGATAGAGTACTGTGGAAGAGGCGAAAGCAGATACCGGATATAGGTATATTTTTAGGAATACTGTTATCTATCGTTTATGTTGTTATTATATGACGGGGTATTGCATTCTCGTGCAGATTCTCCAACTGATTGGAATCCCGGTCGTCTGGTGTATTACGGTAGAGCTGAATTAAAGCAGAGCGATCACAGACCAGTAATCGCCCTAATTGACATAGATGTTTATCGCGTGGATCCTGAGAAGCGGGAACACGTCTTCCGGGAAGTTATTCAAGATCTAGGACCTCCGGATGGTACCATAATAGTCAGAGCCGTAGAAGAGAATGACGATATTGACAGCGTTTTCGACGACAGCTTCATGATGGCTCTCCTCCAGGACTTGTCTCACATTGGCGAAGTGATTCTCGTGAGATTCGTAGGGGAAACTATCTGGGTAACCTTCCGGGATGGTCAGAGCGCCCTTGCCGCAGTACGCAAAGGGATGACCCAGGTCTGCGGTCAGACCCTAAAGTTGAGTTTGAAGTCGCCAAACTGGGTACAACTTATTGAGAAAGAGATAGAGATTTGTAGCAATACAACAGTTCCTCAGTGTGACGATAGTCCATCATCTAGTCCAGTTCAAGGATTTGATCAACTGGGAATATCAGAAAGACCACCTACAGGAAGATCTAGTCCAAATGGCAGTATCCCACCACCGAGACCAGCACCACCAAGTCGACCTGCGCAACCTTCTAGAAGTCCGGGACAGGAAAGACGTCATGTAACTCGTGCGGGAGTCTTTAGTGTCGTGCCAAGTCAGTTCCCAATACCCACACCCAGGTCGAATTCCGAAGACGAACAACCTGAGAGAGCTTCACCAGATTCTGCAATCTACGAGGAAATACAAGATAACTCTCCTAATTATCCTGTGCCAAATAGACCACCTCCTCCATTACCCAGGATGGATAGTCCATCAGAATCATCCAATAGACCACCACCAAGTTCTGTACCACCTCCATTGCCACAGAGACAAGTTCCTCTACCTCCTCCGCAACATCCTCCACCAAGTTTACCACCTCAGAATGCTCCACCTCCGGTACCAGCTAGAACCACAGGTGGTCCTCCTATACCAGCTAGAAATCCTCATTAAAATTAATCATAGTATTCTCTCTAGCCATTCTTAGCCAGTTATTATTTACCGTTGAACAAATTGCAATCGTGACACAGATTGTAGGCTGCTTCCAAATTTAATTTTACATATAATTTGTGAAAGAATAGTACCGAAAAATTTGTTTTGCGAACAGTCATGTCATATTACCACTCTCGGAATACGATAGAATATACACAACAAAAGTGATGTAATCGCAATAGAATTTTTGTCGGGCCAGATGACAATACTGTGTTCTATTCAATACCGAACAATTGTATGAAACGAGCTATTGGTGTGTTTCGATAACGGACGATACTCGTTCGCAACAACACACGTAATGGCCAATTAGGTGCAGCTTCTTTTGAGCTCAAGAATTAAGTTTCTTTATTATATAATAGTTTCTCCCAAATGCACTTAATACTGATTTAGGTATAACATTTAGCCACTGTTCTCAATGCGTCGAGCGTATGTAATTAATTAGAATAATCAGCAAGAGTAGATCGTGTCGAAATTCATATAGGAATTTCAATAAAATAAAATCGCTTTGCCTTGGCGCCGATTGATATTTGTTAGAATAGAGATCATTAGACACGTAGGCAATGATGCCCATCAGTATTCTTACGATCTATACACTTAATATTGCATGTATACAATTGTTGACCAATCGTTGTACTTTTGTGTTTGTAGTCTGTATCGGTTGTTGTACATGATGATGACGACGACTATAAGGTACTATGAGAAATTTATTAATGTTACTCGTTAAAACTTATAGCCGTAGAAGGGCGAGTGATTCGTACTGAAAATATTATTGTATTTATTTTCTAGTTTAGTGCGCTAAATCAGTGTATATACCGTTTGTCGTAGACGTAACTGTATGTACAACGAAGAAATGTATTCGATCGATTCCCGAAAAACCCCAGAGATATCACCTATTCAATTAGATAGATGAATTATATCTGAAACGTGCAAGCGACGTGAGATCTTTTTAAAATAGCGCGGGCTGATGTGATACGTATCATAAAACTGATAAGACGTTGTTAGTTTGGACGTAAAGTATTAACGTTCGTCGAAATCATTGCTCTTATTTTTCATTAACATTCCGTTAATCTACAAATTATTGCGAATTGGTGACGTGCCCGAGCTCCTTCGTAGCTAAAATTTAAAAAAACTTGGCAGCTCCTGTACTCTTCTGTAACTGTCTGTATCCTCGAAATATACATTATATTCTATATTGATAATTGTACTTACTACCCTTACAATTATTTAATTTCACTTTTTAATCCAATAAACAAGACTAAGAGTTCTTAGAAAAATGCTTTTTTTATTCAAAATACGCTGTATATAAAGACAATATTTTTCTTCGCTTCTTCGACATTTTTGCAGAGCAAATGTCAACGAGCCTACCATTTAAATAACGTGTTCAAGTGCTTATAAAAAATACGATTGTAAAAGTCTTGTATAAAAGGTCTTGGGCAAATTCATTTATGTACGTATAAAAACGAAAATATATTTCACGATAAACGTACGTCGATGTTAATTATGAGTGATAACTTATATGTGTGTAACGGGGGGCGGAATGTGTCGAGTGATTTCTCTTGTTCAAGTTTTTGAAGATTTTCGGAAACAGAAAGAATAAAAGGAAAACAAAGTAACAAAGGTGTGCAAGCACTTAGTACGATAAATCGCATGGGATTCTTAACAAATTATATACAGAGACGCACCACTAAATTAGGGGCTAACTAGTTACTAATTAGTACACTAGATACAAAAGTTGGGAGTTAATTAAAGAAAAAAAAAAAATAATGTTATTCTCTTACTTAGAGAGCTCATTGTCATAAGAGATTCGACGATTATCCAAAATAATTCTTTGATTACGACGCGTTTACTCGTTTTAACAATGTTCCTTTCTTTTTTGATTAAGTATCGGTAGTGGAAAGGACTTGCCTACAATACATAACAAATTTTCGGCAATACTGCTCAAACGCAAATGTATCTTAGAAAAGAAAAAGGAAGTAGGTACATCTCTTATTATGCATATATCTATCGCTAATTAATACGCCGTTACAGAAATCGCCAATCAAAATTGGGCAATGTTTCTTTTCTTCTTTTTCGTTTTTATTGGCTTATCATTAAATTCAGACTAATCGGCTGTTTTTTAAATCGAGGTCGGGAGCAGGGTTATCGCGATTGGAAGAATTCATAACTACCACTGCAACTACAATTGCTTTGAAACGTTTGCCATCTTGGCCAACACATTAACATGCAGCATATAAATTATTGAGATGCATATACTCTAAGTTTTTAACATCTTCTATGTGAGAAAAACTTTAAAGTCAATGGTTCACTCTCACAGTCTCTTAACCCTTCTTATTGATGCACACAATTTCAGTCTCATGAGATATGCGTTACGTTAAAGTCAGGATCATAAAAACAACCCACGACATATTATTCAGATAAAAGATACATACTTTTTTAAATAGTTAAATGTAGTGCAAAGGATAAAATTGATTGAGAGACCATTATTAAACTTCAACTTCAAAGTTTCTACGTAGGAAGAGTCGTTGTTCTCTGATGACGATCGTTAAAACTAATAATTCACAGAATTTTGTATTTTTTTGTTGTCTGTTTTGATATTTGTGAAATTGAATGGAAAGTACCGTTTAGCATCGTGAGAATTAGCTCAGCAAACCGCAATTGCTTAAGTTGTTCTTAATTATAACGTCAGTCACAGCGTCGAACACAAACTGTATATTGGACGTGTCGGTGGCACACGTGAAATGTGTGTAGATTTGTTTTTGATCTTTCCTCTTGTTTAGATTCTCAAATTTCATTTGAATATACGAAGCACACTCCTCATAAATATTAGCACCCTTATACTCGGGAAAGCAGATAGTCAAAGGACTCCTGGATATCTTCTCTTCGAAGAGGTCTTTTTTGTTTAGAAATAATATAATGGATGTCTCGACAAACCATTTACTGTTGCATATCGAGTCAAATAATTTTGTAGACTCTATCATTCTGTTCATTTCCTCGTCCTCAGCGAGAACAAGATCATAGCCACTGAGTGCTACGCAGAAGATGATTGCTGTCACTCCTTCGAAGCAGTGAATCCATTTTTTACGTTCAGAACGTTGACCCCCAACATCGAACATTCTGTAAGTGGAATATAAGAGTAAGTACAGAAAATAAAACTAACAAAATCAGAGTAAAAAACAGCTTAACACGTACTTGAAGTGTAAACCCTTGAAAGAAAAATGTGTTTCCACTATTCCTGTAGTTTTTACGCGTGTCCTCAGGACATCCTGCTGTGTTGGAATGTAATTGGGCTGTGCTATGCGGTCCAGAGCATTAAGATAATATGCTGCCGAATCATTCAGTTGATATTCCCTGCTACGTGTGAAACAGAGCTGCACTCCCGCGTCCTGCCATAATCTCTTCATTAATAGTACCAGTTCTCCTGTTAGCTCTCCCTCTTCTGCTGCCGAAGCTAGGGTGAAAAATTGCCGGGCTATGTCCTACAATATAACATGCCAGTGTTATATTATTTAAATAGTATTAAATTAGCTATTAAGGCTCTAGCAATCCATATTGATAGTTATTCACATTCAAAACATGAAAGTAACACAAAACTGACATAAGCATGCTTATCACTAAATCCAAATATTATACAAACTATCTTAAACTGACTTACAGCTTTATTGGGATCTGCAAAATCAATTCTGAGCTGTCCCATGGCTCGGATTATTGCCATAAGACTCTGTATTGTGTTGCTGTATACCACTGGTTTATATTGCTCGCATTCTTCTTTACTATATCCAGTTTCATGAATAATTTTCATCTGTTTTACAATTGTGGATTTGCCCGACTCGCCAGCACCTTGAAATATGTTCATGAAGTTCAGTCTCAATGCTCTTATCATTTCACATGATGTATAGTAGTTCATTCATAATATTCATGTTTACCAAGTTCTTACACAAATGCATGATTCTTAAAACTTATTAGTATTCATTCTTTCATTCATTCACACTTCCCACTCTTCAACATATCTTTTCCGATTCTGAGAAAGAGTCTCTATGTCAGGAAAAGATAGGTACTTGTGGAGTAAATGACTACTATGTGAATCATCTTTTAAATGTGGGTGACACAGCTTGTATCAGATATATCATATAGATGTTCAATGCTATATGCTATGTGAAGACACAACTGGTGTGCTTATCAGTCACAAAGGTAAACTTTTGAACAAATACCCTGACTCATGCAACCCAAATGGAATTTCCTGGGTTGGATTATATTAATAGAAAGTAACAGAAGTGGCTTCTTTATATTATTATTAAAAGTTACCCATTACATGGCTTATGTACCCATTCAATTTTTATGTGAACCAATGGAGAAACTTGTGAAATTCTTTTAATGAATGTCGCAATTTTCTAATATACTACAAAGTCACATTATTATCTGCTTTGCATAAAATAATACGAGCGTGTGCATCTAATTAAATTAACGAAGTACTATTTTTCCAGAAAAATGCAAAGTTCATTGTAAACATACTTTAAACAAAATTCGAAAATGAAACTAATAACAACAAATTATCTAAGATCGTTGACCACGTTTATTGTTGTTGATTTTTAATGCAAAAACTCGCAGCTTGCAATATACGATCGTCGCGAATATTTCATGCATAACGAAAACGGTAGCAAGTATACGTGCCAAATATTGCAAAAACGACAAACTGATAATCATTGCACAATAATCCAGAGATAGTCATAAATAATTCATTAGTTGCAAATGCTAATCGAAAAATATAATAAACATTACCACAAGGGAAATTACCATTCGATGAAATGCAAAATGGAAGTGGGAATTAATTAATAAACAATTAAAAAATAATAACAACAGAACATTTTCTCGACGAAGATCCATATACGTCGTGCAGCGCAATCTTCTCTTTTATATAATTCGCAGAAGGAGTGTCACTGAATCATACTTCGAATACTCGAACTAAGCTAACCGGGTGTTTTCAAATCAATTACCAATGATTGTTTATAATTAAACTAAACTAATTAACAATACCGTATCAATTGCAATAGAATTAATAACTAAATTCAGGATATACACAAATTTTCAAAACAATTCTCAATAAATTACAACGAACTCAGAAATTCAAATTCTCCTCATGGAAGTGGCCGTTGTTGCCCCAACCTGAGAAGTCCCCCTTAACAAATATCGATATACAATCATACAAATTGACGACAAAGAATCAAAAAACATGATTATAAACGATGGACGTGTAATAAAAGAATAATGGTGATTACCGAGCAGTAAGAGTTTGACCTCGCTGGCAGCGCGTTCGCCATCGGCTCGAAGGTCCTTGTCGATCTTCTTCGAGCGTTCGGCGGCTTCCTTCTCACCGGTAGTACTCACGGCACAGCCCATCCTCTACGAAGGAGGATCGGGTTAAACCGTATAATTTCGAGGTCTCCTCTTTCGAATGTCTGACACTTGCTGCTCGGCCGTGGGAACCGCCCGCCTTTCTTCGGCACACCGACAATAAGAGCGACAATAATGGCACCAGGTAAGGAACGCGCACTTAGAATCTATCCAAACGATGAAAATCCTGCACCCTTTCACTTGGCAAGTCCACTCGATTTTTTCAAATTTTTCCACTCCTGACAGTTTGTCCAGGTTTACGTGCAGCTGCGTGCAATACAGCGACGCGCCCACGATTCGCCGTTGGTCGTTTTGCCGACGCGCAGACGCGATATCTTTTCCTTTCTGTCCCTTTCCTTCCTTTTCCGTTCACGATGGAGAAAACGGGACTGACTAATCACAATGTCGGACCCCGGGCCCGCAGTAGCTGCCGCCATCTGAAGGCCATCTTTGAAAACGACGCCATGACACATGTCGCGACTTCCCGGTTTATCAAGAACTTTTTTTGTATTCTTTAAGAATTTATGATTAGAAAAATATTAATGGTTATAGAATCACAGACTTACTTGCATGTATTATCTGCTTTCAATTAATATATAAATATTTTATATGAAATCTTTGCAATATGTCGTTTTACTAAGAGAGTAATATGTTAGAAAATCAAAATTTACTAAAGACTGCTAAAGACTGGCCGCACTCTTGGATTTTAGTTAGTAATAATATGATTTTATACCATTCGAAGCGTATACAATGTTTCAATACGCACGCTTACTGATTGGCTGAAATAATTCACGTATTGGAGTCAAATCCGAAAAATCAAGTGAAGAAGAATCGAGGGATAATGAAAGAATAAATCAGCTGTCTACGCTCTGGGAGAACTTTCGTCACTTATCGCTGTACACTTGTGCACAAGGCTCAATTATCATAGAGAATTTTAAATTTTTACACTAACCTTGGTCATCGACCCTTTCAGAGATCATATATTTATAGGATCATCACACGACTCGTACATTCATCATAAATATATGTTTATTCACGTCCCAACTGACATTTACAAAATGATAACGAACACCCTATTGCAAATCACTCTCCATATTTTTAATTTACAAACTAGAAGACAGTGTACAGCATCAGTTTAAACACCATTTTATTATTCATCAATACATTAGGATCAAGTCAGTCATATAATTAATCTACTATCATTCACTGTCATATTACTATAATGAATACAGTTCTAGATTAAGCTCATATAAAGTTTCATTCACAGACACGTGTAACCTTGTCCGCATTCATATCTTTCTCCTAAAACCTAAATATTATACGGCTAACTGTTACAAGTAAAACGTACCGGTACGTGCATGGTAATTGTGGCTGGTCTAATTTCATTCAATTGCTCAGCTTATTAACTTAATCTATATATAAAGCATCTAACTACACCGTCGAATGACTCCTATCGCTTTCGCACTCCCCATGCACTTTATGGTTTGAATATTTGAAATATTCGCAATAGGAAAAAAAGAAATATTAATTGTCATTCGTCGCACACAGCACAAGTTAAGTCCATCGTGTACAACAAAGGAAAGTTAATTGTACAAGATACCATTGTGAAACGGTTTATTTATCTGGACCTATAAAATCAATGTCAATGCAGATACCGTTGATGTTCCCTCTGGCAGTGCAAGAGAATATAAGTTGCTGCTACTCCGGATGCAAAAACAGGCCCCAAAAGGTAGAACCCACCAAACCAGTATATGGCAAGTACTTCATTTCCTATTCTTCTTGCGTGGCAGATATGCGAAATGGATATCCAAGCTATTAGAATTCACAATAAACCTATGGAATCGCGAACCTTCTCGAGATTCTAAATAAATACTTCATTCCTACTCTAGTTATTATCTTTGTCTTACAATAAAATCTTGCTGTCATATCATTTTACGTATTGTTCGTTTAATCACGCATATAGTCCTTCATTTTTATGTGGATCGTCTATTTTACAAGATCGGATTGTCATCTTTGGAAAAATAATTAATAGTTAATGAAATTCGTACCGCATAGACTGATAGTTGGGGATTAAAACATTCTAGTTTGTGTTACATACGGACCGAGTGCTTTGATATCCTATGTATTATATTTTCAGATATAATCGATCGCCGATAAGAGATCCAACGTTCGTATCCAAGCTCACGATACACGACGCCTTACGTCACTCATATGAATGCGATCGCACGTCAGTCTCACTGGTCTTTATAGTCTGAGGAAAATAGTAGTCGCGAATCTCAATATCACGCAAAGTGTCACATGGAATATTTTCATACGATCTGCGTTTAACGAAAATTTGTAAGTTTTACACAATTGTTTGCTGTTACCATGATATAAGCTGCAATCGATAAGCGTTATTCTGTCTTGTAAAGTACATGGAGTCTGATACGAATTGATTAAAGAAGAGTTTCAGAGTAATTCAGAGATACTGTCACAGTGTTTCTATAACAGTACAAGGAGAACGCATGTAAGACTATGAAGTATTTATTAATAGTCAAAAAATATTTATTTGCAAAATTATTATTTATTTCAGAATATGGCAGCACAAGCCGATTCTCTATTTGAGTACGTGCTCATTAATTATCGATGGATCTTCGTTATATTCTTCTTGCTTCCGTTATCTTTGCTATTTGAGATCTTCAATTGTACGAGGAACTGGATAGTCTTCAAATTAAGCAGCGCGCCTAAGCAACATGAAAAGAAAGTGCGAAATATTCAACGACAGGTAAGTGTACTAAGTAAATATGCTCATATTTACTTTTTTTTAATAAAAATAATTAATTGCGCTCAGAGCCACCTTTTGGCCACGTGAGGCTTAATACAAGTACTAGATAATTGATATTGATTACGTCATTACAGTTCTCCAAGTATATATGTAATAGTGCTGAGGAGTAATAATTATATTATAATTTCAATTAATAAATTCCACGTTCATGTTAATTTCAGATAAAAGAATGGAGAAATTCTGGAGCAAATCAACAAATGTGTACAGCTCGTCCAGGATGGCAAACCATGAGTTTTCGACAAGCACGGTACAAGTCATCTATGTTCAATGTGAATATCAATATGGTTGATGTTCTAGAAGTGAACGTTGAAAAACAGGTATCGAAATGTCTAATTAAAAAATTATATAATTATTGTATTAAAAATATTTTTATAAAATTTTAGTACGTTCGTGTAGAACCTATGGTAACTATGGGACAATTATCAGCTACTCTAGCACCATTAGGATGGACAATCCCGGTGCTTCCCGAAATCGATGACTTGACAGTAGGTGAGTTCCTGTAGGAAGGCATATGAGTTTATGAATATTTCATAAAATGTTTGTTGACTAAGCAATTTTTTATATAGGAACAGAAAATTAAGCTAGTTTTAATGTATTTGGTTTTATTGTATAGGGGGTCTCGTAATGGGCACTGGAATTGAATCCAGTTCGCATAAATTTGGTCTCTTTCAACACATTTGTCGTAATTTTGAAATTGCACTGTGTGATGGTTCTATTATCAATTGTTCCAAGGATAATGATCCAGATTTATTTTACTCAATACCATGGTCACACGGTACACTTGGATTTTTACTATCTGTGAACTTGGATATAATACCGGCTGAGAAATATATAAAATTGGAATACGAGCCTGTTACGAGTTTAAAGGATGCTTGCGAGGTATTCAAAAGACAAACTTATAAGAAGGATAATAATCAGTTTATAGAGGGTCTCATGTTTTCGAAGGACAAGGGTGTCATTATGACAGGTGAGATAATTAATTATACGAAGTTTTCCTTTTTTAGGTAATTTAATTATTGATAATTGGAAAATGATATTGAATTGGATTTTTTAGGAAATATGACGTCACAAGTTGAAGAACATCTCGTGAATCCAATAGGCAGATGGTACAAGCCCTGGTTCTTCACGCACGTTGAGAGCAAATTCAGAAATGGTTCAAAAGTGGAGTACATCCCTCTGCGAGATTATTATCACAGACATACAAAATCCTTGTTTTGGGAATTAAATGATATTATTCCATTTGGAAATAATCCTTTGTTCAGATATCTTTTAGGTTGGATGATGCCACCTAAGGTGGCATTACTGAAACTCACGCAGACTGCAGCAACTAAAAAACTTTATGAACAAAATCATATTATCCAAGATATGTTGGTTCCTATAGAAAGACTAGAGGAGAGTATTTTGAAATTTCATAATGCAGTTCGGGTTTACCCATTATGGCTTTGTCCATTCAAACTCACACCAGAACCAGGATTGGTAAATTCGCGAACCTCAAAGGATGAAATGTACGTTGACATTGGTGTTTACGGTGTCCCAAAAATAAGTAATTTCAAAGCTGTAGAAAGTACCAGAGACATTGAGGAATTCGTTAGAAATGTTAAAGGCTATCAAATGCTATATGCTGACACTTACACTACTAGAGAAGAATTTCGAGAAATGTTTAATCATTCCTTATATGATAAAGTCCGAGAAAGATTTCAGTGCAATAGAGCATTCCCAGAGGTCTATGATAAAGTCAATAAAAATGCACGAATTTAATATTAATATTTCAATACATTTTTCAAAAAATAACACTATTGTATTCTTTCAATAAATTTTGGTAATCAACGAAATTTCGGATTTCCTCAATTGTATTCCTTTACGATACAGCTTTCGTTAAGCTATTAGGCAGTAACAATTATAAGTTAATACAGTGTTTATTTTCTAGCTAGTACTATAGTAGCGAATATCCTTCCATAGTTTTTCTGTGTTTTGAAATCTAATTTAATCATACATAGCAAAGGCAAATTGTCCTGACTTTATTAAGACAGTTCAGTGACAGGGAACGATGTTCCAGTAAGATGGTCTCCTTGGTATATCTTGTAAGTATTAATTTAAAATTAATAAAAATAAAGCTTAATTACTCCATAATAAATTCTTTATAAATTGTTCCCCTTAGTTTCTTGCATGCGCGCTAATCACGACGAACGCAACGGAATTTAATGTGACTTCAACATCCACCGAGTATTTGGATAACCGTTTGAAGGAGGTCAAAGTTGAAATAGCCAAAGCTCACAATGAAGAATTTGCACCAGGTACAAAATTTCTCACAGTTTTCACTTTTATCATTCCAAGAGATATTTTACAATTGCCATAACAGAGCTATTAATGCTTTGAGGCACGTAGAATAAACTGCAAAATAAAAGAAGTAGTAAAAGAAAATATATTTTGGTAATCACAGACAGGCCAAGTATCTACAACGTACAGTGGGAACGATTATGGAGCAAATCATTAAGCACAAAACACGCAATGACAGTGAATATGTTTGAGAAAACATTCGTTCTGGATGGAAATCGTATAATGTCGATTGCTATAGAAATTGATCCAAAAAACAAGAACTCGACTCTACAGGAAATTTCTATAATTCGTCAGGAACAAACTGTCAAATTCATAAGAGTAAATGATAATTCCCTATTACGTTATGAGTATTAGAATTTCATTATTAATTATTGTACAATTGATATTATTTTTGTTATTGACAGAGTACTGTGTGGAAGAACAGTCTGTATTTTCTAGTATGCCAGGAATCTGGACCATGTAGTCTTTATACTGGGAAAGTGACAAAGACACAAAATTTAGTATTAACATATCGACATACTATTCGCAATAAAGGTACTTTTGAGGATGCTGCTTTTTTCACTCAAAATAATCAGCTGTATTTAGTAGTTGCCGAGAATACAGGTCGATACACAATGCCTTCGGTGTGAGTGAGATATTAAATTTTGAAGTATTTTTATTAATAGTAATTAATATCTTATATTAATTATTGATTGATTAATTACATAGAATTTATCGTTGGATGGGCACTTATATGGATATCATTGAAGAAGTAATGACAACTGGAGCAGTATCAGTGACAACGTTTAAACATAAACATTCAGAGATAATTATTTTTGCACAAAATGTTAATGGCAATCCAAGGATTGGATCTGGAGTTTATCGATTCAAAAATGATGTGTTGGAAAATATTCAATTTTTGGCAACGGATGCTCCGCACTCTATACAACATTATACTCATATGGATTCTACTTTTGTACTTGTCGTTAATGAGAATAAACCAAGTGACGTATTTTGGTGGGATGGTAATTGACAATCATTTGACTTAAATCATTAATTGTCAATTCGATTTGTAATTAAAATTTCTATCATAGGAAAGGAATTACTCAAGTGGATGGAAATTGTTGATATCAAATCACCGAGCATTGTTAGAATTATTCACACTATGGAGGATACATTGTTTTTTGTAGCTTACATGGTAGGAATTACTTAATTAAAATCTTATACCTTTAATCAAATTTCACTTTAAAGTGTATTTTACTTATTTCTGTTTCAGAATACTGTTCAAGTATATCGTTTACTTAATGCAGCATATACAAAGTTAGATCCTTTTGTATTAGAAGATCGAATACGAATAACTGATATGGATATTTGGATGAATGATAAAATCATTACACTGATTCTAGTCACGTTGGGACCGAACAATCTTCATCACATAGAACCATTAGATTTAGTCATCAAAAAAATTACGAACGGTATGGAGCAAATTTAATTGAATTTAATTCGATAATGGCATTAATGATTTTATTTTTTTTAACAGGATTATTGAACCAAAAGATAGAGTCAGCTTTTAAATGCTTGCAAAATTTGGCAGATCGCTTAAAGGAAAGAATGCCAAACGTAGAAGAGGCCAAATCATTATGGCCAAGACTTTTGTCTTCTTCAGAAAATATCAATATTACAGAATCCATAAAATTTACAGATATGATACTCAAATCCGGAAGTGTAAAAAACACAGACGTGTCGATCACTGAGGAAATCATGAGACCTAGTGAAATTTCAAATAATTTGCAAACTCTTAAAAGCACTGCTGATAAAATTCTTTTGGAATCTCAAAAAACCGTGCAGAAAAACAAACCCAATCTGTTCACAGGAAATATGGTCATTCGATCAAATGCATCTTTTAACGAGCTGCATGTAGATTCATTGGAAACGAATTTCTTTAATAATGAAAATATCGATTTCAAGCAAATTATATCCCGTAGTAAAAAGCAAGAATTTTCAGAACCTCTAAAAGGCAAACACGTTATCATAAATACTTTATTAATGGAATCCCATTGTGGAATTCCTTTCCAATGTAAGTATACAATTTTTAATCGGTTTTGAATAACATTTTCAATGCATGTAATATATGGATTATTAAACAATTATGTAATTTTCAATCACAGATTGGAGTCAGAAGGACAAACCATGGCGAATGTCATTGAATAAAAGTGATAGGAATATGGATTTTATAAATAATACTATTCTCATAAAATCTAATCTAAACGTCAATGAACTTAGAGTTCATAAATTGAATAATGTTCAATTAGAGGAATTTTTCGATGATCTGTTTATACCAGGTTACAGACAACACATAACAGGTATTTTTTTTAACATAGTAATAAAATTTCAAATTTTACTGTTTGTTAATAAACAATTTTTCTTTTTAATTGTGAACGAGCCTGTATACATATATATTTATCATAAATTATATCCCCAGGCAATATCATTTTCAAAAAAGCTCTTAAAGTAGTGAATCTTACTACGGAAACTTTGAATGGAATACCGTCAAATCATTTGATTACAAAAACAACAGATCAACAACTACAGAATGTGTACATAAAGTCACTAGGTGTACAAAATCTTGTGGCCGACACTATAAATGGCGTCCCTGTGTCTCAGGCTGCTATGACTACAAAGAAAAATCATATAAAAGGTAAGATTACTTCTTCAATGATTTAAAGAACAAAATATGTGTCTTAAAAGAAGAAAGTAACTCAATTGCATCTTGTGTTTCAGGCGAAGTGATAATGTCAGATCTCGAAATTACCGATGAGCTCATCTATGATAGTAATGGCAATTTTTCAGAAATACGTCCAACATTCATTTACGATGATGTGACAATTCTTGGCGATCTGATCATAAAAAATCTTGATGTAAAATCCAAAAATTCTATTATACTTCGCGGAAAGGAGATCAATATCGAAAAACTGTTTAACACTTCATGGACAAAATCGAGCAACCAAGTCATCACTAACAGTATTACTTTAAAGAAAGGTGTAACGATTGATAATCTTCAAACGAAATATCTAAATGGACTCACTGAGGATGATTTTCTTTATACGACAATGAAAGAGATACCTGAAGATTTTGGAAAACTACATTTTCATAGTTTTGAAACTGGCGGATCATTATTTTCTGACAAGTCCAAGCCGAGCTATTATTTATTTGCTGGAGAGTCGTTAATAGTAAATGCAAAATTACACATAGAAAATCTGACAGTACGTCATTTATATACAAAGTTTTTCAATAAATTTCCTGTTGACAGTTTGGGTAAAAATATTGTAACGGAATTCCCGCATGACGTGGTTTTCGAAACTGTTCTTGTAAATGATTTCGTTAGAGCCGATCAAATGTCTATTTCGTCTCTGAATGACGTGCACATGACTGAATTTTTCAAAAAAGCAATTTACGTGGATGGTAACTACAATATGGAAACTGTGAACGTCCAACAATTTAATGTTTTCAATTTTAACGTCGAAAATATTAATGGAAAACTGCTGAATGACATTTTCGCGATATTCACTCAAAGTCATTTGGCTTTACAAAATTTGAGTATCGATGGCAATTTGGAAGTAGAGGGAAATTTGAAAGTTAATTACATAAATGACAATGAAACTGAAGACTATTTAAGTATGATCGTATCGACCGATCATGTTATAGCAGATGGACCATACATTATAGAAAATCTAACAGTTCACGGTGATATGTACATAAATTTTCTACATGGTGAGAAATTGGAAAATCTATTGTTAAACAAATTTTCGAAAACTCAAGAACAAACGATACCTGGATCATTTTCTTTCTACAATGTAAAATCCAATAATCTGACTGTAAACTTTATAAATGATTGTGATATGTCAAAGTTATTATTTATCGATCAGCCATTGATTTTCAATAGAAACGTTACATTCAATGATTTATTTATTAAACAAGATGTCTTTACAACGGTACTAAACAACAACAATATTACTACGGTAATTTAACAATTATATCTAATAACTGTTTGTTGCTATTCCCAATTTGATAATTGTACTTTTTATTACAGCTATATGACAATTTATTGTTCGTTCCATCAACGAATATACATAATTTAACAATAAATGGAAGACTCTCTTGGGAGACGTTGGCGTCAAATGAGAATTCTCTTTCTTATTTGTACGAAAATGCCGTGACGAGGAATACAAATCAAATTATTCTACAAGACACAATATTCGTGAACAATGTATCAGCTGTGGATGTTCAATCGGATGAAAATCTTGCAAATTTAAGTATTGTTGATATCGTATCCGATTCGGTCCTTTCAAAAGATAATACAAGCGTTGAGATAAGCGGTAGAAAAGTCTTCAATAACGACTTGTCTATGGAAAATTTAAATGTCATCAACAATACATACGTACTTAGTATAAATGGAGCAGATATACGCTATATAAATTCCTCTATTGTTAAGAAATTCAATCAAGAAACAATAACGGGACCTACGATATTTAAAGGAGATGTTACGATTGGACGTCTTTTTGTAAAAAGTGGTAACGTTCATGGTAGGCCTATCAGAGGATTAGTTCAAAATACGGATATTTTGCCAAACGGGATAGTTTTTCAAAATCTCGAGATAAAGGGTCGTCTAATATCAAAAATGTTAGATGGCATAGATTTTCAAGACTTTATGGCAAATCGAGTTTCTCTGAGTGGTGATCATCAAGTTTTTGGAAACTTTCAATTTAACAAACGAATAGTAGTAACGGGTACGTTTTAAAAAATAGTTTTTAATAAATGGGAATAAAATCAATAACAAATTGATGTTATTAAATTGTTTTTCAGATAATGCAGTCATTGACACGATCAATAATATAACAATGAGCGACTTGATTGTCAATGGAAAGAAGGAAGAACAAATAATTTATGGATCAAAATTATTTTCAAATAACTTAATTGTTCATGGACATATGTATGCTCCATTAATTAATAATATGGATATTGTGAACGAATACAGAAATGGCATAGTGAATGATGACTCTGTTGATATTTATGGTGATCTCGTGAGTATAAAAGTATAGTTAAAGAAATTAAAGTCTGTTTTTGTTTCAAGTATTGTTTACATAATTTATGCACATTTGTAGGTTTTTCAATCAAATGTTGACATTCGGCCAGGAACAAATGTCTCTGGTTATCTAAACGGAATGAGTTTGCATCGCGTTAATGATGAATTTGGCAGCGAAGTCCAAGGAAGTCTTGTAGAATTGAAACGAAATGAACATCTTATAGAGAACACGATAACGAAATTTGTAAACGTTTCTCAGAGTTTGTCAAATATCTTCTTTTATTTAGAAAATGAAGAAAAATTAGAATTGAGAGTGCCAAACGTAGAACGCATTATCGTTAAATATATAGAATCTATAACAAAATTGAATATGTATGGAAACGAATTGGGTAGATATTGTGGGCTTCCGGATTCTTGTCCTTGTCCAACACAATACTCGGCTGAAATCTTAGATAAGGATTGTAAAATTTGGAAAAATAATGATTCTGAAATTCTGTACAATTTTTATGAGCCAAATGGAGCTTTTGGTATAAACATTTTCACGAATTCAATATCAAGCAGCCGAGAATGCACTGGAAATGATCCGAATAAGGAATTTATAAAAATAGCTTGGATGACACCAAAAGCTGATTATAAAGAACAATTAGGAGAAGGTTTGGGAGTAAATTTTCAAACAACGCTGCTGCGACAAGGTTTTGTAAAGGATGTCGAAGTACTAACTTATAATGGTATTCATAATTTAAACTAGAAATGTGGAATAGTTTTTACAATTAAATATGCCCTTTTCTGATTATTGTTTTTACTTATAGAGAATATATATATCATCTTGGCTATTTACTACGATGCCACCCAATCATCTCATCAATTGGAATCTCCTATCTATAAGCTAGATTGGACTACGAGGAAGATAACATTAGCTCAAAATATCAGTACAAATGGTGCATGGGCTCTTGAAACTTTTAAAATTCCTGGGCAGGGCCCCTACCTTCTTGTGGGCTGTTCGCAATATCAGGCTGAATCTCAATTATACAGAATTAATCCAATCAGTTCAAAGGTATGACATCCAAATTGCTTTATATTTTCTCTGTCATAATGAATTGTGTAAAGTTATATTATGTTTCTAGTTTGAACTTGTGAGAACTTTTGCAAGTGCCAGTCGCCATGTGAAGAGCTTGGTCCAACAAACAGACTACTTTATTCTATTAGACGATCCTGTCACCAATTCGGTTCATATATTTCAATATAACTTCGTCTTTAATAATTTCTACTTTTATCAAAATCTTTATTTTGATAGTAGAATCACTTCCATCGAAGTCTTTTATGCAGGAGGTAATTTCAAAATTAAACTTTTATTAAATGATTAACAAGCATACAATTACACACCATTTTTTTAGAATTCAAATCTAGTGACTCCTACATCATTATAACAACTGAAGAAGGGAAACTTCATATTTATGAATATATGTTTTTCGGGGTAATTATAATTTGCAGTTATTTCTAGCATAGTTTGATAATTATTAAATAATATTTAATTTTTTAGAAATTTCAACTAAAAACTGTTCACTGGGTCAATGACATCCAAACAGCAGTACCCTTCTATTTCAAAGGACACCGTTATGTATTTGTAGGCACCAAACAGTACAGTTCAGTATTTAAAATTGTTGGTCAAGGACCTGATTAAGTATGCAGGAACTTGTAATTCTTTGATGTATCAGTGATACATTTGTTATTAATTATTTATGTCTATGTAAATGTATATGGGTTTGTGCCGGAACCAAATTCAGGAATGTATCCTACTACATACCATATTTATTGAAAAGTATTTATATTATTTTATATATTGTAGTGATTCTATAGAATCCATTATAATCAGTGTTACGTAAAGATTAAATATATACATTGCAGCATGTGTAAGGTATCTTAATATTTATACCTGAACACAGACCATCAAATTAATATTCCGTTAGCATTGTTCAAACATGAATAGCATATATTATATATGTATATACAAACATTATTTTTTAAAACTATTTATACCTGAGTGCGATTCTTGCACCTCCCACCAATTGAAGGAAACTCATTGTAAATTATATCAATTTGTACAATCCATTCCACATTGTACAAATCATCACTTTCACCTACAGAGATATCCCGAAAATTTGTTCATGAAACAATTCAACCCCGCTATGTTTAAATTTTTTTTTATAGCCATTATAGTCAACTTCAGTAGCCAGAAATATCATCAGGAAAGCTTTTAAGTAATTCCGGGCGCTACGATCGTTTCGTAAAGTCTTGAGGTGGCGACTGGTTCTTTTTCGTAAAAACAAATCTCGCAATTTTGACTAATCATTACAATCATCGTCTGTCTTTTAGTCGCACGTATTCACTTTATCTTGAAGAATAACATCGAAGGTTTGTTTCTAATTGAAATTGCCTTTCTGCATTTTTTCTCTGTAAGTGTTTTTGCGGCTGTCACATATGCATGTGGTGCGGACACTTTAAAACCGATATACATATTAACCCACGGAAACATTGCCCTTTATCGTTCTAAGTTTTTCCTGGCAAACATCCATTTTGTGTTATTTTTTATTGAAAACTATGTTTTTAAATCGTTATACTGTAACTTTATTTTCTAAGTTTCCATGACATTGCGCAGATCATCTTACAGATGCCCACGTATTTTTGTGGTTAGGTTAGTGCAGGATGAATCGTCATGTAGACACGACACTACATTTGTTTCAATCTCTCAGTTAATATAAATTTTTATTGAAATTGTATATAATTTCATGTAATATTAATGCTAATGGATTGTCACTATCTTTGTTCTATTACCTATTTGTGGTTAGGATAATTTGTATGCATCGTAAACTTCTATACGTTTGTGTCATCTTTATTGTTCTGTGTAACAACTACAAGCATTGTATCTTAAAGAATACATTTTGATATTAGTATAGATTGTTCTTAATGATTTTACATTCACAGGAATATCTAACATAAGGAAAAAATGGCTGTCAAGGGACTGGTTGCATCCATTGTTCAATTTCTAACTCAGCAATTAGAAGATGGTGACTTAACAGCAGATTCTCGTGAGAGTCTGGAGGTTGCAATTCAATGTCTGGAAAGTGCTTATAACGTGCAGGCATCAGATGCGCCAGCAAACTTGAATTTGCACGATGTGTATAAAGCAGCTATAGACAGTGCAAAACCTAATTTAGGTCCAGTGGCTAGTCCAGAGGCAAAAGCCGAGGCAGAAAGACTCAAGAATGAGGGTAATGCTCTCATTAGAGCAGAAAAGTATCATGAAGCTCTTGTGAATTATACCAAGTAAGTAATCATTGTGTTAGGTTGATTGTAAGTAGAGGTGAACCAAATAATTTGATTACCTTCCTATTCCTTATATAACTTTTGTATCCAGAATAACCTTAGGAGATGTACTAACTCAAAATTCAGGTGAATTTCTGTTTACCCAGAGCGATCCAGTTGGATGGACACAATGCTGTGTACTACTGTAACCGAGCAGCAGTTCACTCTAAGATCGGAAATCCTCAACAAGTAATCAAAGACTGTCAAACCGCACTTTCAATTGATCCCTCATATAGCAAAGCTTATGGACGTTTGGGTCTAGCTTACTCCAGTCTGGAGAGACATAAGGAAGCTAAAGAGAGTTACCAAAAGGCATTAGAATTGGAGCCAGACAATGAGAGCTATAAGATCAATTTACAGCTTGCTGAAGAAAAATTAGCTCAACAAGGAGTCAGCAACATGGGTCTTGGTGCTAGTAATACAGCACCAGGATTACCTGGCATGGACCTCAGTTCGCTCTTAAGCAATCCAGCTCTAATGAACATGGCACGTCAAATGCTTTCTGATCCTACCATGCAAAATATGATGAGCAATCTAATGAGAGGAAATAATGAACAAGGAGGACGTATGGATGCCCTTATTGAGGCGTAAGTATTAAAATTCATCGTGCATTCTACGTCTTTACGATAAGGAACATCCTGTTAATGCCTTGATTATTTGCAGTGGACAACAATTAGCACAACAAATGCAGAGTGCCAATCCTGAATTAATTGATTCACTGCGACGTCAAATGGGTGGTAATCCTAATGACCCAGAGCCACCCCAGAAAAATTGAACGGAATATGACTTCCCAGATACCCGCGGGTTATGTCAGATATTCTGTAACGAAGACAATGCACGATAGGATTCCACTAAAATATTGAATTTTTCAGTGGTAACAATCGTTTTCCATAAACACTTCCTAAATCACATAGTCAAGATCATTAATTCTGTCTTGCCGCTATCGTTACCCGACCTTCGCCTCATTCCCCCCCCCTCCACATATATTATCTTTACAGTATAAAGAATCTTATAATTTAGATTAAGCAAAGTGCAAGCCTTTTCAAGAAGTATATCTGTGTAAAAATCTTATGGATTAAGTTTATGATCAAGGCCCTTTGATCTTGCAATATTATAAAGTACATCTAAAAATCATTCCTCCAGTTAAATGCCATGATTCGGGATAATTTATCAATCCAAAAGAAAACTTACGCATATATGTATAACAGAAAATGCTGTATTCATAAGCAATTCCGGCAATATTAGAAAAAGTGTTGAGAGGCTTTATGAAGGCCTAAGGATACATGCTTAATCAGTGTTATCATCTATTATTGTAAATCACGTAAAAGCTGGGCAAGCATCTTAAATTCAGCATAATTCATCTTACTAGTACTCGACACTTTTTCTACTATAGTATTTGCAGGAATGCAGAGAAAAATTATTCATGGTTGTTAAGTTACAAAGCATTATGAGAGACACATCAGTGAAGGAATTACAATTGTATAAATGAGAACCGTCGTAGTAATTAATATAGAATACACGAACTATGTCGGGAGTCTGGGTAAAAAAATGGATTCAAGATACAAGGCCCTGGGACTCGATTTTCCTATAATGATCTCTCGTACCTAGGGTTTGTATTTTTCATTTCATAAAATTGGGATAAATAAATATCTCTCGTTTTACCAGAACTACAGTTTATCGTAAAAAACTAAAGAGAAAAAAAATCCCATGTCAAAACTTTTCTCCAGCGTGTCCTGACGAATAGCAGCAGGAAATAAAGTTCGTTGATTCCTGACATGCGTCATCCTATGACATCATTTGCGTAGAGCGAATGTTTTTCTCAACGTGCGTACACTCAGCTGCAACCGTAACTGAGGTCATCATCCAATACGTACCGAATACGGAACCAAAGCATCAATGATTCCTTGTAAATAAACCACAACTTGTGGTCCAACGAGATGACATCATTGGGAAATACAATAATATCATCTATAAGATCTTAAAGATTAGAAAAGAAGAATGAGGCGGCAAAGGATTAACCAAGACGTAGAAAGTCTAAGCGAAGAAAGTTAGTGAAGCCAGGACAAATATATTTTCCAATCTTATCGCTGACGCCTATGAGCTGCTTTTTTTCTGTCTGCATGTCAGCTTTGCGTATACGATTTCGTGGAATTGAAGAGGCGTTGTTATTTCTAATTACTACGAGGAATAAGAATGGACTCTTGTTTATGAATAAAACCCACTCAGGTTGGCTAGTCAGGCCAATTTTTTCATGGCAAGAATATCGTTTTATGCAGAATAGTAAGCATCTAGTTGCGTGCTAATAGCTTAGTTACCGGTGGCGCTACGCAACGGGACATTACAACATTATTTACATATTTTTCCAACCCCTTTCCGTACCAAATACACACGGGAATGGTGCGTGCGCAAAGCTTCTTCATAGACTGTGACGTGACGTTGGTGGTACATGATTCGCCGGATTCGGAAGACCGATCAGGAACGTGAAAGAGTGGTAACTAGTGTCGCCCTTTACGGACTGCCCCATAATATATAAATTAGGTAACTATTAACAATTGTTAAAAAAATAATATTAAATTGTATCGGAAAATAGTTATACACGACTCATGTCTTCTGCGCATTGAATACTGGTTATGGGACGAATACATTTTATTCAAAATTCGATTGAGACCGTTATGAAAATGTTTTTAGAAATTATTTTAATTACTTGTACTGTTTGTGAAAATAACGTTGTTATTTTGTATACTTGAACAGAGAGGAGGAAAGAGGTATAGTTTTATTGGTGTAATATATACATTGTAGGACTTTATAATGTTGCTGATGACAGTGAAATTAATACATGGTCTTGTGTGACTTTATTACAGTCCTGGTACTGGCGCCCCCACCTATGCGCTTCCCGCAACACTCAACAGATTGAGGTGTGGCCACAGAGGGCAGCCATTTTCTTGACTATCTGTCGCATAAGATTTCAGGTAAATACGCAATTATATTCTAAGTAAGGCTGGCTGGAGTAGTGCGAGGGTGTGCTGTGTCGTGTGGTCCCGTATTCTGCGCGCGACGCGTGCCGGTTTGCCAAGCCGGGTGCAGGAAAGTTCGTAGCGTGAGAGCGTCGAAAAGCTCTGTCCGAGAAGGAGCAGCGAGCGAGTGGCCTGTGGGTTGCGCGAAACTTCAGCATCTCCGTGCCAAAAGCAGCTAATTCGCCGCCATAAACGGCAGGCTTGACCTCTCGTATTGCCGATTGGTATGACTCACGAGGTTCAACGCGCTAAGAGGCTTTAGTTCTGTAAGTAAATCGTCCCCGAGGATTCCGGAACCCTGCGTCGCCATCCTATACCGCACCCCCAGCGCCATCCTTCTACTTTTTCTCTCACGCGGCAATGCACTGTCCGTACATATCTTCATAAAATTTCTGTTTCGCAAGCTGTACTCTCGTTTTGAAAAACTAAAGTTTTCCCGTACGCCTTCTTTTACGGTACGGATTCATTTTGTGCTCATCACTTTTACGTGAATAGTGTCCTGTCACTGCGTCAACAACTATCACATCAAGTTTCCTGCCACGAGCTTCTAGCGACTCATTTTGTGCATCTGGACTATTTCCAATGTGAATTGTCTTGTGCAGGTTACAGATTGTAATTCTTATTATTGTACCGATGGTCTGGAGATTGAGAATTTATTGACTTAAAAATATGTACTGTCGAGTCTTGATAACTTAACGTATCCGTGTGTGTATCCGTGTCTAGGACTGTGTTTCACAAGAGACACAGTAAATATTTTTCTTGAAGAGTTTTTTTCCCCTTATTGATACTCTTTTTATGATTGAAATATTATTCTTACATGGATTCAGTGATTAATTATTTCTGTTAAAAATATGAATTCTTTAGATATTTTCTTGCAAAGGTTTTTGGACTGTAGATTTATTGCTATTGTCGTTGCTCATATCTCAAGCTTATCAATCTAAAGTCTCACTTTGTATCTTATGTGGGTGAATCAGTATTGATTTCACTATGTGACCAATACAATAAGCCAATGTTATTTATGACAACGTCATGAATTCTTCTTCGTAACTGTTTGCTACATCACCTGTGTGCCATTACAATTTTGTACCTATAGTTTTGAGATACAATCAATTGGTTAATCTTTAGCCATATTGCAATGTATTTATTCATGAGATATCACTTTTCCAATTTATATTATAAATATTAATGTCAATGTAATTGTATTCACATTGTCTAAATCATTCATCTATCATAATTGTACACATTATCCAAAAAAGCATGTTTTATAAATCGCGTTGTCCCCTTCTGTTTTATGCATGACAATTTCAATAATTATATTCTATATCAACAGCATAAGGTATAGTCTTCTGATTTTACAAAACAGTATATTACCTTAATAATTATATTAAAACATTGAATAATTTTACAAGTTCTCAGTTAACAGTTTTTCTATATTTCAAACGAGATTTGATCATTGACTAATTCAAGACAATACCTTATGTTACTACGTGTTTGCTGTACTATAGTCAACAAATTTTGACAGAAGAAAATAACATGCAGCCATTATATGTTAAATTTCCATCTAACCCCCTTAAGATTCAGGGCAATCAGTTCGCACAAATATCATTACATATGCCAATTTAAATTTAATTTTTGACACTAAAAGCAGTCAAGGTGAAGAGCGAGACTGACAGTCCCAAAAGTGCATTCGACAGAAATGATACATAGTTCTGTAGACTTATATGTAACTTTACTTAGACATTAATTAAGTTTTGTGTGGTATTTGAATTGATCACGCAGCTCGTTATCCATTCTAACATATAAAATGTCCACTTAAAACAGAGACGCAGAAAGAAAGACTAAAAACATGGGATGCATTGTGGGCCGAAGCCTCGGTCCAGACGATACGGGGTACCCTGGATCAGGTACGACCCAGTCCATATCCTTTAAAGCTTCAGCCCTCGTAGGTCGCTTAATCAAGAGTATTTAAGTAGAGAAAAAGTTAAAAATTCAAAGCAGAAATTCTCTCACCAACTTACGGTACAGTTTATTCTTAAGTAATTTGTGAGAGCGCACGCACTAGATTATCAACGAAATGGAGCCGATGTAACTATACGATGACAACAATTTTATTAATGACACCAGCAAATGTATTAACAATGATAACTCTCAAAGAGCAAGTAGTAGCAACGCGTTTCGAATAATTAAGTAAAATCTCCCATTAGTCCAGTCGAGTGACGTCCTGTAGAAAATTTCTTGGAGGTTAGCTTTACTTCATAATGTAAGTGCTGCCAGTAGCATCGTTATCATCATTATCGTCATCTTGCTCTTAAAACGAAAGCTAAGGTCACGCGAAAGTCATAGCCAAAATGTAAAGAGCACTTTTTTCGCGCACGCTCCCCTATTAATCAAAATTTATTTTTTGATCGTACGAGGGTTATGCGCACTTCCAAATGTCCATCCCCAAACCTCACCCAGATACGATTTACCTCCATTACTTTTCCCATGATTTATTCCCGCAGGACTGCCGCTTCTTAAGCTTCATCCACACGCTTTGTAAAAGCCATATTACTACACCAAGCAAGGCGTAACTACCTCGTGCAAAGTATCAACCACTTCGCTATCCTGGAGGTGTCTCAATTATCCTATCCCGACGTCATTCTCCCTCCACCTGGACAATCCTCCTCGGCAAGGAAACCTACCTGTGGACTTTCGCTCATCCTTGCCCACTACCTCCTTCACTCTCGATTCTCGGGACACTTTATTCTCGGCGGCCAACGACGATTGCCTTGGCTCACATGCCATCGCGGCAAAGACTCGCGTGCTCCTAGTTACGTTATTTTTGGATGTGTTCCGCGGGGGCTACGATACTTCTCGTCGATCACCATAAAATTCAACAATCTCACCAAGCCTTTGGCACTCAGCTCCAAATCTTATTCCTTGTGGTATCTTATCTCAGGGAATGGGAACTCCGCCTTTATACGCATCCATCCACGTATACGCTCCTGTATACGCGAGTGTATGAACGTATAGAGACGTCTCCTCTGCACCATCAATGTTGTTTGGAAAATTAAGGAGATTTTTAAGCTAGATAGTAATTGCACCATACTATACATTAGTTTTGAAATTTCAAGATTTTATCTTTTGCTTTGTCCCTCAACGAGAAGTATCTATGCGTTCACTGTCAAGATTAGAGCTACTCAATGTCACTGTATTCTTTATTGTTATATCTGTATCGTTGCCTTGAAACGTATACCCATGATTTATTATATTTTTTCATAAATACTTTTCATGGATACGAAATTTATATTGGGGATCAGTCCCTCTGGGATCGCGCTGTTGGGTTTGCTAGACTTTTCAATTATTTCTTTCTAATAATAATCACTGTACGAAAGACGCTTTCGGTAGAAATAGACGCGCCTTCGAGATTTCTTACGATTCACGGTTAGTTTATCGTTCTGCGTTATATTCTAGTCGAATAAGCGCACGTCCGTGGCAAAAGGTAAGCTAGACGGAATATTTGGCAACTAACCAAAAGTCGAGAAAACTTTCGATCGTCTAATAGGAACTTAGACGTTTTACTCTCTAACTCGGTGATACTAGGTTAATTTTGCAGTGCCTCGTGGCGTGCGACGTGTTCTTATTGTTTCGTAGCTTTGATCTTCTCAAAACGATTCTTGGTAATTAACTGGGCTGAAACGATTCGCGATAAGCGAGTATCTGTGAAACGTTTATCTTTTACTTCTTTTTTTTTTCCTAGTAAGGAAAGCGCAAACACGTTTCAAAGAGCGTCAGGTTTCCTTCTCTCGATGCTCGAGTGTGTATTTTTATCTGCAAGTATCTGACAAAGGCAGACTTTGATAGGCGTCAGGCCGATTTTAACGAGAATTTTATAATGTGCAACTAGGTAGTAGTACGGTCGTCGCAATAATTGCCTGAGATAAATATTGTCTAAAACATTTGTTAACAGACCCTTTAGAGTAGATAGAAATTTGTCGGCGTGTAACGCAACTGTTATGAAACTATATCCCAGCCCTTCCTCGCTTCGTGAATTCTAACCCTTTTTTTAATCCACGTTTCCCTCATCTGTGTAGCTTTTCGATATTAATTGATCGAGTTAGCTCGCAAGCAGGATACTTGTGACCTTTATATCAGCTCGGTATTTTTGTTTCATTTACTTTCATGAAAATCTATATGGTATACACGCTGATCGGTCAGTGGAGCGTGGACCATTTCTTTGTTTTCTCTCTCCTTGTTCAGTTGAGATTTTTTCGCGTCAAAAGGGGAAAACAAATTTGAGGGCTTGCGATAACGTCCGTTTATTATGGGCACTAAAATGTGACGGGAGAAAATTATTTTAAAAACACGGTGCGGTATAGTTCAATCGATAGGATACTTGCACGTTATTCCATTAATTATAATGAGCACCAGTACAGCACACAAAGCCAATCAATCGGATGTTACATACATATATATATATAAAATATCTTAGTTTAAAGTATATACACACTTTTCATCATTATATTAGAGTACAAGAGACACGGTAGCATATCAGAGTGTTTATGGTGTACTGCATTAGATTAACACATCGACAAGGTGGGAAAGTGCTTGGCGCTTTTTGTGTCTTGCGACGCTTTAGTTTTTTGCACGGTTTTTTTTCTTTTCTTTTTTTTTTGTCTTTTATTTTGGATGGAGGACGGGGGAGTTTGCGGAGAACGAAGAGACGAGTTTGAAATAGGGAAAAAAATAAAAAGACGTCTCGGAGGAGATCGTGATAGGTCGAGGAAAACAGTGCACAGTTTGTAATATAAGCATTGGGAATGTGGGAAGCGTGTAAAAAGCGCATCGAGCCGGTTAATTATCCGCAGGGTGTATTAAAAGTAACACGACGTAATTCCTCTTTCCTTCAGGATTCATGGCGGCCATAAGGAAAAAATTGGTGATCGTGGGCGACGGTGCCTGCGGTAAAACGTGCCTGCTGATTGTCTTCAGTAAGGATCAATTTCCCGAGGTGTATGTGCCCACGGTATTCGAGAATTACGTAGCGGACATCGAGGTCGATGGAAAACAGGTAAGCCTTTGTTATGAAGAAGAAGAAAAAAAAAAAGAAAACCCGATAACGTTATATTCTAAGAAAAAAAAGAAAAAAGAAAGTAGCCAGCATGGACTCGTTCTCGCGCTCAAAGTTAATAGCGAATGTCTTTACGAGTGTGAATAATACAACGTATCATTCGTTACTTCGACAGGTGGAACTGGCCCTGTGGGACACAGCTGGGCAGGAGGACTACGACAGGTTGCGTCCACTGTCCTATCCGGACACGGACGTTATCCTGATGTGCTTCTCGATCGACAGTCCCGATTCCCTGGAGAACATTCCCGAGAAGTGGACCCCGGAGGTGAAGCACTTCTGTCCCAACGTGCCCATAATCCTCGTGGGAAACAAAAAAGACCTGCGCAACGATCCCACCACGATCAAGGAGCTCGGTAAGATGAAGCAGGAGCCGGTAAAGCCGGAGGAGGGCCGAGCAATGGCGGAGAAAATAAATGCCTTCGCCTACCTCGAATGCTCCGCCAAGAGCAAGGAGGGCGTTCGAGAAGTATTTGAAACGGCGACCAGAGCCGCGCTACAAGTGAGTACAAGCAATTGTTATTACATCTGGTGTCTCTGCGCGTACGAATAGCCTGGAGGTCGAGGCAACGAATCGTATGCGAGTATTGAAATGCCATTAATTGTTCTCTCGCAGGTGAAGAAGAAGAAGAAGGGAAGGTGTAGGCTGCTTTAAGGTGTATTATGCCGCGCGGGTCCGAATCGAGTAACATGGAATTGCGGAGCTAGCTGCACCCGACGCTAGTCGTGATGCCGGAGGCCCCAGCATAAACCAAAATAACATCTTATCTTTAATTATTTTACATAGTAAACAAAAAAAACAACAGAACAAGAGCCAACACTGAATAGATAGAGAGTGAGAGAGAGAGAGAGAGAGAGAGAGAGAGAGAGAGAGAGAGAGAGAGAATGGAAAAAAAAAGTAACGGGATAAATATGCAACGCGATCCGTCGTCGGGCGACGAAGACGTTCCGAAAAACATTGACGAGAATCAGTATATACAGTTATACAGACACGTACATATATGCACACACACACACACACACAACAACAACAACAACACACAAATTAAAGAAAAAGGAAAAAAAAAGAAGGAAACACAAAGATCCATATATTCTAATAATTACTCGATTGTATTTTTCAAAGTTAACGAATTGTGCTTCAAGTTCGAGCAATTAAAAATTGTCATACCAACAATTTATATAATTACGATACATAATTATCTTTATCATTGTAGTAATTATTATTATTACTATTATTATTATTATATTACTATTATATTATTATTATTATTATTATTATTATTATTATATTATTATTATTACGATTAATACTACCACACGTTCTACATTCTTTTTAATTATAGTTGTTCTTTGTTTCGGTAATAAACAGATTCATAGGTAGAGGACGGAGGGTCGAGTCGTGGAAAGAGAGAGAGAGAGAAAGAGAGAGTGAAAGTCTGTGTGCTTTATAGCGTGCAAATGTTTGAGCGACCGAATGAAAGTGCGCGCGCGCGTTTTTGTGTGTCTGTGTCTGTGTGTGTGTGTCTGAAAGAGAGATAGTGGTGGTGCTGGGTACGTATGTGTGTATTATGTACGTGGGCGCGCGTGAATAAAACGCTCGACGGATAATGCAGTGGGGTGGGAAGAGGGCGGAGAGGGAAAGGAAAAATTTTTTTCGTTTAAATATGTAATACGCAATGCAGAGTCGTGAAGATTTTTATCGCATCGTTAAAAACTGATAAGGTTTTGGGAGAGTGAGAGAAGGAGATAGGTGGGAGAAACAATTTTTTGCGCGGAATGAGAACCCGTACGGGGAATCACCTGTTGCGTCATTAATTAAAAACGTGCGAAACGTCGTGACACGTGTGGGGAGGAGGGGGGGGGGGGCAAGGAGAA